>NW_027551573.1:10669524-10688861 GCF_008692635.1 Crocuta crocuta | reverse complement strand
GGGCGGAGCTGACAGTCTGCCTTGGGGGCGGTGGCAAAGGCGGCAGGCCTGAGAGAGGTGGGGGCGGCGGGGCTCATGGCTGAAGGGAACTGGAAGGTGTTGGAGCGAAGAGCCCGGGCCAAGCGCTCAGGTTTGGCTGGCTGGGGCGTCATACCCTCCCCCGCACCAGGGTGGTGCTCCCCCCTCAAGCACCTTGGGCGGGAGGCTGGTGGGGGTCCTGGAGTTTAACCTGTGCCCGCGTGTTTCCCCTTACAAAGCCGACTGCGGTCCTGGCCCTCTTCACGTTTATCCCCATCTCCCAAATTGGTGGTGGTCCCGACTTTACTACATGTGTTTTCCCCCAACGCTGTTTCGTGTGTGTTTCGCTCAGAAAGTAGGTGGTGGTGTCCACTAAAACCGGAGTTCTACTCTTTAGAAATCAGGCAGCTGCCAGGTTCCTGGGAAAGACAGTGGGTCCTCCCTCAAAAATCAAACAGCTTCATTCTTAGATGTGATTATGACCTGGGCCTAGAAGACTGGCGGCAGAAAAGTGTTGTCTTATATCTCCCTTTTACACTCTTCACAAGTTCCGAGCCCTAGCCAATTACCGTGTGGCAGAAATTGAGTGGAGACAGGGCCTTAGGCTATGAAGGGGTCGTGTTGAGTGTGCTTAAGGGCTCTGGAGGGAGCAGGGCCCCTTCCCTGGGCAGGTGGCCCAGGGACACATAGTTCCCAGTTGTGCCTTCCAAATCCAAAGCCACCGAGGTTAGAAGACGCTGTGCAGGCAGTTACTACGGTTGAAAGTGTCCTGAACTGACTTGTTCAAATTGCAAAGTCACGACTTTGCAGTGAGCACTTGTGGCGGATCAGTCCTCTGAGAGACAGGATGGAAACTTCCCATATTTCTGGCTGGCTGTATATAATCTTGAGCTAAATGTGTGCTTATTATAAAACAAAAAAGATGGTGGAATGACAAGTGTTCAATTAATCTCTTTTAACGGATTGACATTACTCTATGTCAGTGTTGACAGATGCTAATGTTAAGGAAAGGCATAGCGCTAGGAAAACTAATTCTGCATTTGCATTGATCCCTGGAGGGTTTTTTCCTCATCTAATATGCCCCCATTATGTTTGGTGTTTTTCTAATTTATGAAGTTCTTGGTTGTCCTTTTCTTGTGTAGTTTGCCTTTTTAAAATTTGAATAAAGTATCTAATTTCATATATCATACAGGAGTTCATCCAATCTTTGTCGCTTAAAACCATTATTTTTTATACCTTATTTACAAAGTCTTGCATTTATTTACTTAGATTTTATCAAAACTATCACAGAAATATGAGAGAATTTTTAAACACGTATTCCTTAGTACATTTCAGAGTAAATATAGTTACTTGGATAGTCACATATATTTTTGTGTTTCACACTTCTTAAAATTTTTGTGTCATATTGAAGTATTGATTGACCGCTAACAATGTGTTTATTTGAGCTCTAAAGGGAATTGGATCTATAATATCTGGTCAAAGAGAGTAACCTGGGTTTTCTTACGGTTTTCTGCCCTCCGCATCTATTTTACAGCATTTCTCTTCCTCATAATAAGCATATAGGATTTATTTTCTTATCCAGTTTTTATATTCTCTGAATTGCATGTCATTACAGTAAGCTTTGAAAACCTACCTTCTCTTTCTTAAGTGAGAAAAAAAATTAAAATTTTAACTTTTGTCTAATGCAGTCACTTAAGTCCAGTTTCATGTACAAAGTGGTTAAGTGCATAGTATAAATAAATGTTGGATGTTCCTGTATAGTTTCTATCATTGTAGTAAAAGATAGATACCATTTGAAGTCATTCAAATTAATTGAGGTTTCAGGTTCTAACTCTGTAAGGTGATGACTGTATAGTTTCTTGAATGAATCCTTGACTTCCTATGTCATTGAAAACAACCAATCTTACTCTGTTTCTTATTCTTAGAAGAATATGTAAACTGAGCTTAGTTTGAAACTTGGGGTAACCTGACTCCAATATAGATGCCACTGCAAAGTTCTGAGCATTGTTACATAGTAGCATAATCACTTAACTGCTCAAGAGGATGTTACTCTTATGTAATGTTAATAAGTGGATATTATATATTTCCTGCCTCATCCATATAAGCAAATATAATTTATCAAAGCAAAGAAAATCAAATTTTCAAGTCATTAAAAAGAAAATAAAATTATAATGAACCTCAATTATTGCCTTTGTTGCACACTGCATCATGTTAATAACTGCTCACACTGCTTTCAATTAATCTAATGCTGATTGCTTCTAACCTTCACTAAACAGTTTTGAAAATTGCTGTAGTTTAGCCTTCGACGCTTATGGTTAGAGTCAACAGTTTGAAATGGCCAGCTCACCTGATGCCATCGTCTCTTCTCCACCTGCTTTCTTAAGGTCTGGTAAGTGTGTTGACCCCAAAAGGGTCACTTGGTAATTTTAAATATCTTTGTTTCTGAAGGTTGATGTCACCATATATGTCATTTTGGTTTTATTTTCTCTTTGGTGGTCCCAAGCCTGAGCACCAATTCTGCTGTTACTAGGCTCAGGTTTGTACTGTATGTTGAATATGACCTGTAGTGGTGTTGTGTAGGGCATGAAAAGTGCAAAGTGGAGACTCTGTCCTTACATCAGCTCTGTTTGACCAGGGCTAATTCCCTAGTACCTGGGACCTCAGTTGTAAAATGGGCACTTAGACAGCTTCTGAAAGTGATTGTTGTCTTTTTGCATCATGGAGATAACTTTTATAAATTAGCAGTTTTTGGAAAGTGTTACAATTATTTACTTTTTATCAACTCCCTGTGAAAGAGGTATTTTTATATACAATTTCATAGATAGGAAATAGAAGCACATAAAGGTGAAGCAGTTTGCCCCAGGTCTCCAAACTGGAGGGTTTCAAGGCCATTGCTTTGCCTTCCACCCCATGGCTTTTTGGTATAAGGGCTGGCAGCGACGTTTGCACAATGGCTCTTAGACTGTCACTTGGACTGTCATGTTAATGAGACCCTTTGCAAGCTGGATGAAAGCTGATTGCTCCCCTGCTGAGTGCCCAGGATTTTGAAAACAATTTCAAGGAAGTTTCATGCATCCACGAGAGACTACGTTTGTATTCTTGTTTTTTGATGTGTCCAGTCTTCCTTTAGAGAGGAAGAAAAGGCCTTTGTTTAGTGGCCATAGAGCTAAAGTGAAGACTAGTCTTTAAAGCTTTTTTCTGTAGGTTGTGACCCACTTTGACCATTTAAAACCTGTTCATTGCATGAACATTCTGGGAGAAACCTGTTGGCAAGAGGCTGCTTTATGTCATTTTAAGCCTCAGGACTCATTAACAGGTAAAAGTGAGATGAGCCAGTGTAAATCTTGACAGTGGTTCCCCCTTTATTTCCATTTAGATTTAAATCCTGTTCTGGCAAGATTGAAGAGGAAAATCATGAAGTAGGAAAGAGCTTAAAGAAGAATCACAATCATATAGAAAGGAAAGCTTTTGTTAAAGGACAAAAATGATCCTTGTCTTCAGTTGTCATCTGCTAAATAACAAAATAGTATATCTAACATTGCCGATTGATTTCTGATTTAATCTTTGAACTAAGAGAGAGTAAGAGGACATATATCTTTGAACTGTGTTTACTGTATTTTAAGCACCAGACTCTGTTTTCCATCTTGCCTTTCCTAATAAGGGCTTGGTGGGTTTCCAGCACTAGCAAAGTCATCTAACAGTTATAGGGAAATAGAATACTAAAGCTATGCTTTTATGCATCAGCAGTCCTGAAAATTTCAAAACCTAAGAACTGTACTTTAACATTATATAGAGTATTTGAAGGCATACACAAGAAGCGTTTCCAGTAACATCTTATTAAGTTGAAACAGAATGCACCAAGAAACAAAATAGAAATATACCAAACTTCATAGTCTTAAGCCACCTTAAGGAACTGATTTCTTATAAATTACTTTCAACACGTACACCTTTTTGGGGGTCGTCCCTCTAACCAAAACTTAGTAATGACTCTAAAAAGTCCTTAAATCTTTTATCTGTTAAAATGAATACATAGAGTGGTTTGCATTTATAGTTTATTTACTAATTGAGATATATTGCATTGAAATTGATTTGTTTTCTTCTGTTATAATTCTTTGGACATTATTATTGTAGGAGAGTATTTTAAGGAATGATTTCATTTAACAGTTATTTAAAAGGATGTTCTCGGTTGACAGCTGAGCTTTTCCCTGGTACTTTTGGCTAGACACTATCCAGTATTAGCAAAAATGGAAGCTAGTACCTTGATTTTAGAAAATTAACTTCTAGTGTACCTAGATTGTTTTATGCATTGTAACCCTCTTTATTCCTCTTGGATTTATTTCTACTATTTTGTCTTGCTTTCTGCTCTTCACTGGATTTAGTGTGTGTCCTGCATTGTGTGCATGCTTGTTAAATAGTGCTCTGACTGCTAATGTGTCAGTATGTGCTTTGGTTGAATTTCTTTTGTTTTGACTGCTCAAATCTAAAGAGATATGTGGAGTCCATGCTTCTCTTTAAAGAACCTTGGAGTAAAATGTACAAGACAATGAATTTATAGGCAAATTCCATAACAAAAATAAGTTAACTAATTAGGGAAGGAGTGTAGCAGGCAGTACCTCAGATTGCCTCCAGTTTTCATGTGACTACTACAGTTACACAGTATGTTAGGTTAACAGAGCTAGGCAGCAATAGCAGTCACATGGGTATTGCAGTTAAATTATTTCTATTAATTGTTATAAGCTAAGAAATGTCTTGGCATTTTTACTTTTATTCTTAAATGATAATTTTAAAAGTTACTCCTTAAAATGAAGTATCATATCTCTATCTTGGCTTCTTAAATTTATTAGTGTCTACTTCTTTCCTTTACTTATTTCTTTTTGGGTTCTTTGTTTAATTTCCTTTTTATTAATTTGATTTGATGACATGTGAATACCTGGTAAAGTTTTATTGTATATTCAATGCATAACTGAACTCTTTACTTTATACGTCTAACAGTGTGTTCTTTTTACACATTATATAATAGCCTTGTTTTCAGCCTAATTTAATAGTCAGTTAATCAATTAGTTTAATAGTCAGTTAATCAATAAGATTCTTATGGCTTAAAGAGACCATAGGCTTGGGCTCCTGGACCATTGTGGGTTTTAGCCCCTTTTCAAAGCCTAAGGAAAGAGTATACATTTTGTGTTCAGCTAAACCTGAATCTCCTCCTGGCTCTGTTGTTTACCATCTATTTGATCTTGAACAAGTTACTCTACATCTTTGAGAACTGGCTTCTTCCTCTATAAAACTTAAGTATAATAAAACCTACCTGAAAGGAGTATTGTGAAGACAAATAAAATGTTATATGCAAAGCACTTGATATTTAGTAGGTGCCCAATGAATTTTAGTTCTTTTTTTTAAAATATATTTTAATGTTTGTTTATTTTTGAGAGAAAGAGAGAGAGTGCTAGTGGGAGAAGGGCAGAGAGAAGGGGAGACACAGAATCAGAAGCAGGCTCCAAGCTCTGAGCTGTCAGCACAGAGACCGACGTAGGGCTCGAACTCACAGATGGTGAGATCATGGCCTGAACCGAAGTGGGACACTCAACCGACTGGGGTTCCCCAATAAATTTTAGTTCTTATCTTCCCCAACATAGTCTTTTACAATATTGCTGATAGGTATTTAAGAGTAAGACTTACACAGAAAGAAATAAGGTTGCTTGTCTCTTTTTCTCTCATTTTGATATCTACTCTCTAAGTAGCCATTTGATTAAGGAAACTTGTCATACTAAAAGACAATTAGCTTGAATCAAATTACCCAAAATCTAGTTCTCATTTGACTCTATTTTGTTTTTGTCAATAATCACAAATCTAAAGAAATTCTTTGTGATAGTTTCCATGGAAACTTCTGTCCGCCAGCAGGGAGAACAGTCATTATTTTATGTACAGTTAGGGTTTATTTTTGTCTTCTATTGGGTATGCAATGGATTCCCTTCAACTAGGATGGGACTTGCAGAAACACTTGTAAATTGTATCCTGCTGGGGGCTCTGATCTCTTCTTAATAGGTCCTGCCCTATAATCTTACAAGATTTAAGAAATAGAGGCCATATGATATGGCTTAACTCTCTTGGCATGAATCTCATTGACCTTAAAGCTTACTTTCTTTCTGTATTATTATCCTCAGCAGAGATGATGCTTTAGATTCTGTAAGTGAAATAAGTTTCATGAGGAGTACAAGGTCTTGTCTCACTGTTTTAGATTGTTACAGAATACTCACACTGTGCATTCTAAAATCAATTTTCCTCTTGATAGTTTCTGTATCTTCATTCTTTTTTTAAAAAATTTTTAATGTTTTATTTATTTCTGAGAGAGAGAGAGCATGAACAGAGGAGGGTCAGAGGAGAGAGGGAGATACAGAATCTGAAACAGTCTCCAGGCTCTGAACTAGCTGCCAGCACAGTGCCTGACACAGGGCTTGAACCCACGAACCGTGAGATCATGACCTGAGCCAAAGCCGGACGCTTAACCGACTGAACCACCCAGGCACCCCTGTATCTTCAGTCTTCTAACGAAGCAAGAAAAGGGTTATGAGGGACTTCCAGAATTCCTGATTTTGATCCAGGTGCCTGCTGAACATTTCCAAATGGGTATATGATGGGACTCTCNCAAACCGTGAGATCATGACCTGAGCGAAAGTCGGACGCTTAACCGACTAAGCCACCCGGGCGCCCCCTCTAACTCCTGTTCCTAACCCAAACTTGTACCTCCCCTAATCTTATTTTTCTCAGTAAACTAAACCATTATTCTTCTAGCTGTTCAAGCTAAAAATACAAAGGTTATTCCTTTTTCCTTCATCTTTTTTATTCAGTTCATTTGTAAATCCTTTGTACTCAATTTCTAGAAATGTATACCAGAATCTATTTTTCTCCACCTATACTCCTGCCTCCCTAGTTTAAGCCACTTTCATCTAAACTGCTGAAATAGCTTGGAAAGAATTCACATTTTTGTCTTACTACAATGTTTTCCATCCAGCAGTGTAGATTCTTCTAAACATAAAAGTAAGATCATGTCACTTTCATGTCATCATTTATTACCTTTAAGCATAAAATCCACAGTCCCTTCCCTTGAGTGACCCCAGGGTACCTGGCGGTTGCCTGCCTCTGTAATCTTCTCATGGAATACTCCATTCCTCCCCCACTGCTCTTCAGCCATGTTGCCTTGCTTTGTTTGCTTAAGACACAATTTTGTTTCACTTAGGCTCTCTGTATTAGCTATTTCCTCTGTTTGGAAAGTTCTCTATCCTGTTGTTTGATACCTTGTGCTTGTCCCTTTTGGTTGTCTTTTAGGTTCTCATTCTTTCTTTTTTAATTTTTTTAATGTTTGTTTATTTTAAAAAATGTTTTAATGTTTTTATTTATTTCTGAGAGAGATAGAGAAACACAGCATGAGCAGGGGAGGGTCAGAGAGAGGGAGATACAGAATCTGAAGCAGGTTCCAACCTCTGAGCTAGCTGTCAGCACAGAGCCCGATGTGGGGCTCAAACTCACCCCTGTGAGATCATGACCTGAGCTAAAGTCGAACGTTGTTACTGACTGAGCCACCCAGGCGCCTCAAGGTTTTCATCTTAAATTTAAGACTCCTGAGAAAGGCCTTTTCTGCCTGTCCAATCTAAGTAGCCCCCAGACACATCACTCTTAATTCTAAATCTCTATAGTGGGCTTCTCACTATTTGATATTTTTTCTCTGATCTTGCCTGTCTCATATGAGAGAAGAGACTTCACCTGTTTTATTCTCTCTTGTATGCTCCAGAGCCTAGAAGAGCTCTTAGAGTATAATAAATGCTCATTAAATTATATGGCTTAGAAAATTGTATTACTTATCACACCTGAGTCTCTCCTGCCCCTTTTGAGAGACAGTGTCATAATGTGTTTAATATATAAACTATAGGTAGACTTACTACTAGGCTCAGATCCCAGTATGATGCTTATAAACTGTGTAAACTGATTTTGTATCTACTTTCCCTTATTGTATAGTAGAGAAAATAGTATATCCTTTCTAGGTTCTTTAGTGAAGATGAAATGTCTGTGAAGTACTTGGTGATTGTAGTAGTGGTACTAATAATAACAACGATTATGATGTTGGGGACAGCAGTGACTATTTCAGTAGCTTATTTTTATTAGGGACTTAATATGTGACAAGCAGTGTTCTTTTCAGTGCTTTACATTTAAATCTCACAGCAATCCTTTGACATAGGTACTATTACTATCTTTTGAAACAAATCAAAACACAGAGAAGTAAACTCACATATAGTATAAACTCTGGCAGAGCCATTGCTCCTAACCACTGCTACCTTCCCTCCTCTATTATGCACAATGCCTAAGTGTTTGATAAATCAGTTGCAGTGATTATTGTTTGTATCTTGGTTATGTTCACTGCTTTTCTTACACTCATTTCAAATTAACTAATGTTTATGGGGTCTCTTTAATGTCATAGGAAGTTTGTAATATATAATACTGGTCTTAGAGAGCTCATAGCCTGATGGAACTTTATGCAGAGCCAAGATAACTTTAGTGTTTGTATATACATACAATCTCTGTCTCTCTGAGACTCTTCTAGTTGTTTCCTACGTAACTTCACTGCCTATAGCCATCATCTCCAATCATACCACCTCTAGCCAGTCCATTCTACAAATTCCTGTCTGGATGATTTTTGTAAAAAAAAAGAATCATTACTCTTTTGCTGTACACCACTCATCAGCTCCCCATCTCCTGCAGCATTAGTGTGGCACATTAGTGAAGGTTTCTCTGGAGGTGACATTTGAGCTGAAGGAGAAAATAGCAGTTAAGTGAGAAGTTAGGAGGGGTCTAGGCTAGGATCTTGGAGGTTGATAGAGATGGACATTTGACTACTACTGAGAAGATCAAAGGACAGAGCATTGTGAATGACAGGAATAGAAGAGAGAAGATGGCTGGGAGGGGCAGAGCATCGGAAGCCTTGAATATTTGAATTTTATTGTAAATGAGAGGGAAAGCTATTGAAAATTTGAAGTAATATGGAGGTAAGACTGAGTAACATTTTATAAAGATCCAAATAGATCTTTATAAAAGAGAGAGAGTGGGTGAAGGTGATGAGAGAGCCATGTATTATATGTCTATCTCTGCTTGACACATAGCGCAGGCCACAGTGCCAGGTATGTGGGTTACTCAGTCCATGTTAGGTGATGAAAGCACAGATATTGACTCTGTCATCAGTCTAGATTCAGAAACTGTGGCCACCTTGATTATACATTAGAAGCCATTTGCCATTTATTACATAATTTTTGACTCAACAGACTTCTTTTTTTTAATTAATTAATTAAATGTTTTTGAATGTTTATTAATTTTTAAGAGAGAGAGAGACAGAGAGACAGAGAGTGAGCCAGGAGAGGGCAGAGAGAGAGGGAGACACAGAATCCGAAGCAGGCTCCAAGCTCTGAGCTGTCAGCATAGAGCCCAGTCTGGTGCTTGAACCCATGAACCAGGAGATCATGAGCTGAGCTGAAGTCAGACACTTAACTGACTGAGCCACCCAGGTGCCCCAACAGGCTGATTTTAGAAGGAAGTCCAACTTGACAGAAAATATCCTGTCTTTACAAGCTCTGTCCATATTTAAAATTTTTTTAATGTATATTTATTTTTGAGAGAGGGAGAGAGACAAAGCATGGACAGGGGAGGGCAGAGAGAGAGAGAAAGAAAGAATCCGAAGCAGGTTCCAGGTTTTGAGCTGTCAGCACTGAGCCTGTTGCAGGGCTTGAACCCACGAACCACAAGATCATGACCAGAGCTGATGTCGGACACCCAACTGACTGAGCCACTCAGGCACCCCATCTCTGTTCATATTTTAAACCGACAAATAGGCCATTCCATCTCTGAAAAATAGTCCACAAAATTGTGCAGGGTTCTGCTATATCTTTTCTTGGTAAGGATGAAAAGGTTTAATTTATCCTTTGAAAGATACTGGGTTCGTGGCAGATACATAAATATATTTTTACTGGTAAACACTTAAATTTTTTTAAATGTTTATTTAATTTTGAGAGAGAGAAAGAGAGACAGAGCATAAGTAGGGGAAGAGCAGAGAGAGAGGGAGACACAGAATCCAAAAACGGCTCCAGGCTCCAAGCTGTCAGCACAGAGCCTGATGCGGGGCTTGGACTTACAAACCTTGAGATCATGACCTGAACTGAAGTTGGATACTTAACTGACTGAGCCACCCAGGTACTCCAGAAGAGATTTTTAAAACATGAAAAAAATTGTTCTTGTTTTCCATTTTGTTCCTTTTTTCCCTATGGATTTTATTAGTTACTTTTTTACCAACAATGATATGATGACATCTTAGTCCTTTAAAAAGAATTATTCTTCATTTTTCAGTTAATTTCACAACTTTCTTCTCTTTCAGTTAATATTTCACCAATTTCCTGAGGAAGTTGTTTTTACAGGTGTGCAGATGTGCCACATTATGTGATTTCCATAAACCACAGTAGGAATTTTAAGTGTTTAGTTGAAATTGGCTATTTTCATAGGTTCTAGTATATGTCTTATGTGTTCTTGCTAGTCTTTAAAAATATACGTTGTTAGTTTTTACTTTGTTATATAAGAATTTTAAAAGCTTATTGTTATATTTGCTAATAAAGCAATAATAAATCAGTAAACTCACAGCATTTCCATGGCCGCCTTTTTTGGTCATTTAAGATTCAGATCTTATGGATTGGACTGAATTTTTGCAAATATATAGGTCCTACTCATGGAGATGAACGGCCATGATGTTTTTGGATAATAGACTGCGTCTTATTGCTAAAGTTCTGAAGGTATTCTGACAGGGACAGACACAGGGTTCAGGATTGGGCAGTTGAGCTTTAGACTGTATTTTATCATATATGTGTTTGTTCCTGGTATGTTTTGAAAACATACTCATATCAGGTGTTTCTGATGTTCCTTTTGCATTTCTATCTTTCTTTTACACTTGAATCAGTGAAGAATTTTCTGTATATTTAAATTATTTTTCTTTGTTTACATTAATTTTTAAAGCTTGATCATAAATACCCGATAGTTGCTTCTAGTTCTAAAATATCATTTGTCAAAAATATGCCCTTGGCTTGCTGTGGCTATAATCGGTGGACTTTTTTTTCCATGAAGTTTTCAGCTTATAGGACTGTTTATGTTATTTACAGTTAATTGTTTATGTAATTTACATCTGAACTTCTAACAGCTTTTGATTTTTGAGAATTTCAGTCTCATTTTTTTTCTTTTCTTCTTTCTTTTCTGTCTTCTGAATATATTTCTTTCATGAATTTTTGTCTATAACCTAATAGCAGTTGTGCAAATCTAATTCTTCAGAAATTAAGAGTGAAGAAATAAACCTGTAAATGTACTACGAACTTTTATTTTAAATGTATTTATATAATTTACTGATATGATATATTATGATTTACTGATGTATTTACTGATATAATGAAATTTTGGCATGTCTCAGCTAACTCATGTGTGTGTGTGTGTGTGTGAGATGTGTGTATATAATTTGACCGTTGACCTTGCTATCTTAATGTAGGTGGCCTTACTATGTTTTCTCTCCTTAAGTAAAAACAATGTATTTAATAAGTTTTGAACAATAGGATATCCTATGGCCAAGTGATTTCAAAGTAGTCAGCACAGTTAGGTTTTGACCATTTTGGTGTATAGATTTGGTTAGGTGACTTCATCTTGAAATCGTTGAGGAGTTTTAGATCTATGTTCATCAGATATATTGGCCTGTGGTTTTCTTTATTTTGTAGTGTTTTTGTCTGGTTTAATTATCAGGATAATGCTGGCCTCAAAGAATGAATTTTGAAGCTTTCCTTCATCTTCTATTTCTTGGAATCATTTGAGAAGAAGAGGTATTAACTCTTCTTTAAATGTTTGGTAGACTTCACCTCTGAAGCCATCTGGTCCTGGACATTTGTTTGTTGGGAGGTTTTTGATTATTGATTCAGTCTAACTACTAGTCATTGTTCTAATCGCATCTTCTATTTGTTCACGATTCTATGTTGGAAGATTGTGTTTCTAGGAATTATCCATTTCTTCTAAGTTGTCCCATTTGTTGCCATGTAATTAGTAATAGTAGTTGCTTACAATCATTTGTATTTCTCTGATAACAGTTGTAACTTCTCTTTTATTTGATTTTATTTGAACTCTTTTTTCCTTACCAAGTCGAGCTAAAAGTTGGTTAATTTTATTTATTTTTTCAAAGAAGAAGCTCCTAGTTTCATTGATCTTTTCTATTCTTTTTAAAACTTTATTTCACTTATTTCTGCTCTTAATTATCTTCTTTTTACTAACTTTCGGCTTTGTTTGTTCTTTTCCTAATTCCTTTAGGTATAAAGTAAGATTGTTTATTTGAGATTTTTCTTGGTTTTTGAGGCAAGCCTTAATCATTATGAACTTTTTAGAACTGCTTTTGCAACCTCTATTGATTTGGTATGTTGTACTTCCATTTTTATTTCTTTCAAGGTATTTTTTAAATTTTCTCTTCTGATTTCTGTGTTGACCCATTTGTTGTTTTTAGCATGTTGTTTATTCATCACATATTTGTGATATTTTTCAGTTTTCTTCTTGTAATGGAGTTGTAGTTTCATATCATTATGTTTAGAAAAGATGCTTCATATGATATCAGTATACTTAAATTTATTGACACTTGTTTTTGTGACCCAACACATGATTAATTCTGGAAAATGTTCCATGTGATCTGGAGAATCTGTCTATTGATGTAAGTGGAGGTACTGATGTTCCCTGATACTATATTGGCAGTCAATTTCTTAGTTTAGGTATGATAGCGTCTGCTTTATATATTTAGGTATTTCTGTGTTGGGTGCATACATATTTACAAATGTTTTATCTCTTGCTGGATTAATCCCCTTAGCATTATGTAATGGCCATCTTTGTCTTTTATTATGGACTTGTTATAAAGTATTTTGTCAGATATAAGTGTAACTACCTCAGCTTTGTTTTTTTTTTTTTTTTTAATGTTTATTTACTTTTGAGATAAAGACAGAGCATTAGCTGGGGAGGGGCAGAGAGAGAGGCAGCACAGAATATGAAGCAGGCTCCAGGCTCTGAGATGTCAGCACAGAGCCCAATGTGGGACTCTAACCTATAAGCTATGAGATCATGACCTGAGCTGAAACTGATGCTGAACCCACTGAGCCACCCAGCCGCCCCTCAGCTTTCTTTGTTTTCCATTTGCATGAAACATCTTTTTCCATCCCTTCACTTCTGATCTGTTATGTCCTTATCTGAGGTTAATCCCTTGTACATGTCATACAGATAGATGGGTCTTGTTTTTTTTTTTATCCATTCGTTCACACCTGTGTCTTTTGATTGGAGTATTTAGGCCATTTATATTTAAATTATTGATAGGTATATACTTACTGCCCCTGTGTTAATGATCTTTGGCTGTTTTTTAGTTCTTCTCTTTTCCTATCTTCTTCTCTTGATTTCTTCATTTGTCGTTTGATAACTTTCTTTAGTGTTATGTTTATATTCCTTTTTTCACTAGGTTTTATATGTCTCCCATGGTTGTGTGCGTGTGTGTGTGTGTGTGTGTTTACTATGAAGCTCACATATAATTGTATATACAACAGTCTATTTTTAGTTAATAGCAAGTTATGTTTAAATGCATTCTATCCATTTTGAGTTTATTTTTGTCTATGGTATAAGAAAGTGGTCCGGGTTAATTTTTCTGCATGTTCTTGTCCAGTTTTCCCATCACCATTTGCTGAAGAGACTGTCTTTATTCCATTGGATATTCTTTCCTGCTTTGTCAAAGATTAATTGGCCATACTTTGCGGGTCCATTTCTGGGTTCTTTATTCTGTTCCATTGATCTATGTGTCTTTTTTTGTGCCTGTACCATACTGTCTTGGTGATTACAGCTTTGTAATGTAACTTGAATTCCAGGGTTGTGATGGTTCCAGCTTTGGTTTTCTTTTTCAGGATTGTTCTGAAATTGGCTACTTGGGGGCTTTTCTGGTTCTATACAAATTTTAGGATTGTTTGTTCTAGTTCTGTGAAGAATGCTGGTGTTATTTTGATAGGGATCTCATTGAACATATTGCTTTGGATAGTCTCGATATATATAGTTTCTATATTTCCTATGTATTGAAATTCTTTCTCTATACATCCATTCTTCTCCTGAGATCATTACTTTGCACTCTTTATCAGATAAATTACTTATCTTTGTTTCATTAAGTTTTTTTACTGAGGTTTCATCTTGTTTTGTGTGGAACATATTTCTTTATTTTCTCATTTTTCTTGACTCTCTCTGTTTGTTTCTCACTTGTATTAGGTGAAATAGCTACTTCTCCCAGCACTGAACTAGTTAGTTACCTCACATAGATGAAACTTATGGTTCAGCCTTGCCCTAGCTCTTTGGCAAGGTGATTGTCTAAGCAGTCTAATTTATTCTTGATAGGTTGCAGTTGTTGGGGTATGCAAGACTTGTCAGTATTCCAAAGGGAGGGATCTCAGTCAGCACTAGATTCAGGCTGAATGTGTGGCAGACTCTCAGGCAGCAACCTTTAAAGAATGCAAATATATTTCTTGTGGGGGATGCAGTTGTAGACCTATCTAGCTTCTTGTCCTGGGTATCCAGATGTGTTCCTTACACAACTGGGCAACAGTTGCAAAACTGGGGGCCCCAGACAAATGTATGAGTTGTGGTGAAGCCAAGGAAGTAAGAAAAGATAGTTTTCCCCAGCCTGTATTTCCTGGGATCACCTCCATAGTCTCTGTATGTGTTGGAAACCTGACACTTGCCCCTCAGGCTTAAGCTCCAAGACCAGTAAATAGACCATTTACATGGAAACAATTGGGATGTGTTTCAGTCTGTTGTCTGTGTAGCGCCCTTTGGGTTTCTGCATGATAAGAACTATCTTTCCAATAGTTTCAGTCCTGTGGGGCCCAGAAATGCAAGCACTATATGTGGTCCTCTTTCTCCTTTGTGGACTGCGTGTGCCTCCTGGCTTTGTCAAGGTAGCAGAATAGTCCAGGGCTGGAATGTGGCATCCAACTGTAGTGAGACAGCAGGAGAGTGCGGGGCCAGGGTGCTCCTGCAAGTTGTAGCAAGGCAACAGGAGACCATAGGGCCAGCACACATTTGGGAGCTCTACTGACACAGTGTGAGAATACAGTCCCAAGGTGCACCTGCTCTCTTTAGCAAGGGAGTTGTCTCAGGTGTCGGGCACTGGGGCAACTTAACTGGAGCAATGGCACAGTGCTGTTACTGTGCACGTCCACCAGCTTTAGCAAGATAGAGGGAGAGCTTAGGAATGGTGCTTGCTAGCACTGGTACTGGCAAGGTAAAGGGGGAGTCCTGAAATGACCCCCATCATTACCTTCATCCCTAGAGAGTCCCAACAGGCCCCACTCCTTTGTCAGACATCTTAAGATTAACAAATGAATCTCCACATACAGTATAGGCACTTGTCAAACTTAGTTTCATGCTAGATCATAGGGTGAGTAAGTCTGAGGGAGCACTGTATTACTGGAATCTTATTTCCCTGCATCTCTGGGTCTCCTAGACATAAACTCTCTTGTTTTCAAAGTCAGACATTTGGAGGGCTTATCTCTCTGGTGTTAGGTCCTAAGGGTTGGGGTCCTGATATGGGGCACAAATGCTTTTCTCCTCAGGGAGAAGCTCTGTATTTTTGAAATTCCTCCTTCTGGTTTTGGGTCATTGCACTAGGGGTGGTATTTTTGGTGAGACCATGTCTCTGCCTCTCCCATCTACCTGGTTGTGGACCTTGTATTCTTTGTTTTTGAGCAGCTGTTCAGCTAGTTTTCTGGGAAAGTATTCTATATGCAATTACAGATTTGGTGTGTCCATGGTTGGAGGTGAGTTTAGGATCTTCCTATGCTGCCATCTTTTAATGCCCCCCACCATGTGGAATCTATCAGTGTTTATTGTTTCTGTCAGTTCAGAGATCTTGTGTTTGGTCATGTTATCTTGTTTTCATGGAAATACATAATGAAGCTCAATTAATTTGTTATACCCACTTAATCCCAATTCTCAATGGGCTTGTAGCTTTGATAATAATCATTTGCACAATAACCATAAGGATAAAAAAATCCTAGCAGGATGTAAAGTTAATTATCATAATTTGAAGGAATAAAAACTGTTTGGAGACTAGGAATTATCATTGGACTCTTTCTCCTGTGTATCACATTATGCAGTATTAATGTTTTACCTAACACCTGTATCAGATTTAAGCCTTTCCACAGTCTTATTTATTCTATTTACTAAATATTTCTTTAATTATTCTCCCTCCCCTCTGCCTCCCTGCTGTGACTATTTTAATTCAAGGCTCTAGAATGAATGTTTTAACCAAAAGTAGACTCTTGGGCCAAGGGCTCACCACTTATCTTGCAGTCCCTCACAGGGCCAACAGAGTATCTTTCTGAAGGTTTGATCATATGGTGCTCATGTCTAAAGCTCTCCATTATCCAAAAGATAGATGCTAACCTAGAACCTATTGCCCAGCATGCTCCACTGGAAGATTTCCAGACACTTTCCAGTCTTCCCTCTCTCTCGCTTTCTCCTCTGTAGTGCTACTAATCTGTAGCGCTCAGATGGGGCACTTCCTTGCTTCTGCACCTTTATAGTGAGGTCCCCTCTATGTTAAATAGCCTTTCTCTGTAAGCTTTCACCTGTAATCTTTTATTCTGTTCCAATGATCTCTTTACATTTTTTCCAACTCCCCCTTTCCTCTGCAGCTGAGTTTTCGGTGAATTGCTCTACTTGTTTTTTGGCACCTTGTACATGCTTCTTTTAGCTCTGATGTCACTGAATTGCTACTAAGTAATTATATATCCATCTCCTTTCTGGGTTATGAATTCCTTTAGATCAGACTGAATTGGTTGTTGTTTTGTGTCACTAGTCCCTGATATATGCTAGGTGCTGGGGACTTAAATGGAATGAATCATACTAAAAAGAATTAGTTCACTTTGGGTACAGAATGAACTAGTCAGCACTCTGTTTTGTCTAATTTCACCTTTATGTTTGGCAAATAAAATTTGATGAATTGATTTTCTAACTGTTCTTGAGTAATAACATTTTGTGCTCAATACATTTCCCTGACTGGTCAAATCCAAAAAGGCTCAAAGTTCAAATTCAAAAAAGAAATATAATAAGTGAAGCAAAATAGTGACATTAGAGTATAACAACTTCCTGAGTTGTGCATTCTTGATTGTTTTCTTCACTTGTGGACAGCTACTCCAGGGCCAAACTGCATACCTCCAACAACACTTGCCCCTAGCTTAAAAACCTCAAGCAAGCAGTCTCTATGTGCTGAATATTGCTTTCCTTGAAAGGAAAATGTAAGAAATCCTATAGATTTTTCATCTATACAGTATTGTTATCATAATATCAGTCATTAGTAGCGTGTTTATTTTTTTCACTCGTAGAGAAGGTCAATGTATATTGGCTTTACCTATCATAGTATAGACTTTACCTAAGATATCAAAAAATTTGAACTTGGCATTTGAATTTTAGGAATATGGAAGCCAAATAAAAAGATACCCTTTTAAATGAAATGGGAAGAAATTAGCTCCTCAATGTTGGCATCTAAAATAAGTACAAAATTTTTCAGAATAAAAAAATGATATATATTTCTATAAAAATCTTAAATACAATGCTAGATAATACAGTAGAGAAAAATCTGTTTTCATGTTAGACCTCTTCAAATCAAGCCTATCAGTTGTTATGTGTATAACTCAAAGAAGAGAGCCTTTTTTATTCTGGTGCACTGCAATTGTCTTGAACTAATACAACTAAAGGGAAGTGAAATCTAGGTAAAGGACAGGTGTGTCAGGTATAATGTCTGGAACAGATTATTTACATGATTAACATGGACAAACTGAAATGATCAGCACTAGAATTGCTTGGAAAACAACTTAGTGCTTCAGACAAAATTATTGTTAAAGCAATATTTTTGGTTTAAATGTTTTTGGAAGCAGTTTATATATTGCTGTGAATCTGTGTTATTTTCATAATTAGAAATGAAGTTTTCAAGAGAAGACTTTAAATAATAAGTATATACTCATCTTTTTTTTTTCCTGAAACAAAAAAAAACCCAAAGCATATTTCAATGTTTAAGACCTAGCTCTCTCACTTGCTAGCGGTATGACTTTGGATAAGTCACTTAACCTCAGAAATTTTTAATCTTTAAAATGGAAATAATAATAGTACCTACATAATAGTATTGTGAGGATTGAATGAAATCATGAATATAAACCTCTTAAAACAGTACTTTGCACATAGCAAATGCTCTAATAATGTTTGCTATTTTTATTATTGGTGCTGGTAGTAATGAGATTACATTATTCTTTACCTTTTTGATCTCTTTGGGTTAAAAGTGGATTTATGTATTTGTATTAGTTTCATTATAGCATGGGTGTGGCAGCCTAATACTCATCCTACACTTCTTAATGAGAGATTTGATTTCGCTCCCAAAGGTCTTAAGTTTGCTTTGTCTCCTCACAGATAGCATGCTTTCTTGGATGTTTGACAATTGGCCCTGATTAGACTTGGAGGTTGGTAGTGACTTATTATTGAAATTAAGATTAGGCTTTGAATAGTCATGCTTCAGAAATAATTATTCATTTTGGTTATAAAATTTTACTGAATACCTGTTAGCATCACTCCTATGTAGCAGAGGGTTATGTTTCAGTGGGGCATTTCTCCCTCTTCTACTCTAAGTAATGCTTTTCCTCTGGTTTAGTGAAAGTGTTATCTTAGTTTCCTAAAGTTCCTGCATAAATACATAGGCACTAAACTACATATAGCAACCCAAGGGTGCTTTAATATCACATTTACAGTTCATATTCCACTCAGTTATCTTTTTGCTATTTCTTAAAGTTTATTTATTATGTAAATTGCTGATTTAGAATTACTACATGGAGCATTCACCCTTGCATCAATCAAGATGCAATCAAGAGGGGCACCTGGGTGGCTTAGTCGGTTAAGCGTCCGACTTTCGCTTGGGTCATGATCTCGCGGTTCGTGGGTTCGAGCCCCGCGTCGGGCTCTGTGCTGACTGCCGGCTCAGAGCCTGGAGCCTGTTTCAGTCTGTGACTTCCTCTCTCTCTGACCCTCCCATGCTCACGTTGTCTCTCTCTCTCTCTCTCTCCTAGAAATAAATAAAAATATTTGAAAAAAAAAAAGATGCAATCAAGAGAGACCTCTTTTACTCTCTCTCTCTTTTACCTGACTGAACTTTGGTGTTTAACTTTATTCTCTAAAGAGAGAAAAGTTGGCTTGTAAAAGATATGGCTTGG
>NW_027551573.1:10538178-10669439 GCF_008692635.1 Crocuta crocuta | reverse complement strand
CTTGGATTCCATACAAGAATATTTAGTCAGTTAATGGTTTTATTGAAGGTGGGCCTTAACAGAAGGCAGTTCATAGACACAGACTCTTTGGAAAGCCTTGGAGCAAATCACCAAAGACTGAGGAGATGCTGTAGGAAGTAACAGTGCCATCTCTGCACTGCTTCACTTAACCAGTTATCTAAACTTCAAATTAACTAGCTTTCATTATCTATAACTCTATACTGTCTTTTAGTAGTACTTCTACTTTTATTCTGGTTGTGAATGTTTTTGTTACTGTGGTAAGCTTATTTGGCTAATTTATAGTTTATAATGATTTTTTTAAATTAACATTCAAGACTTCCTCTATTCATGCCTCTTGTACAAAGCGTTCAATCAGGGCAATTTTTCATTAGTGGTAATAACATTCATATTAAGTGCATTTCTGAACTTTGCCAAGACTAGAAGTACAGACCAGGCTTCATCAAAATGTAAATGATAAAGGGAAATGGTTCAGTCCCACTTTTCTAAGTGCTGAATGGCTTGAAAGTATGTCTTTCAGACTTGTGTATAATAACTTATGATGTAGCATAATGTCTAGTATCACATGCTTTTATCACTATAATAACAGAAGACATAATAAAGTTAAATATTTCTTATAAAGATTGGGAATGGTGTATAGTGAAGTTCTTTTTTCCTCTCTGTGTAATTCAATTAATGTTGCACAAAAGCTCTATCATTTAAGTCTTAGAAGTTTGAAATTTAAAAATTTTACTTGTAGTATTAATATGAAATAATACCTCTGCATTTCTTTTGAGAAATCTTATATATCCAGATTGGCATTGTCTTTCATAAAATGACCCACTTGTAAGGCTATATACATTTATTCTAGTGATCAAGCCATTTTTTTAGTCATATCCTTTTATGATTTCATTCAGATTCTCCTTTATAAGCAATAGAAGAACAGAATAGAAGAGTAGAACAAGTCGAATTACTTTATGGTCACAGCTTAGGTTATTGATAAGTGGGTCTTAACTTCCATCTATCCTGACACATCATCTCATTCATTACAGTTGATTATGAGTAAGTTTTGGCAAATTTTACATATCAGAAGATATTAATTTCATTGTTCATTAAATATTGATTGAGTGCTTACTATATGGCAAGCACTGTTGGCACTGGGATTATAACAGTGAGAGAAACAACCACTATTGAGAAAATTTAACAACTTTTTCACTTCTGAATGTATTGTTTTCCATAGAGAAGAGTTCCAAAACTTTTTTAAAAGATTAGAATTGTTGGAATATAGCTCTAACCTCAGAAATCATACAAGTTCATGGTACATTATGGCAAGGTATTCTACTAGACTATAAATAAGGAAGGAAAATGAAATAGCTAATTGAGTGATTGGTATTCATAAGGTCAACACATGAAACATCAACTGGATTTAATATCCTTAAATAGGTTTTATAGGCTGTGCTCCTTTTATAAAGGTCACTGGAAGAACTTAATACCTTTTTATTAAAAATAAAATGGGAATAGTGGAATGGCCTTTTCGCATCTTATTTGGATAAGTTGAACAGGGAAATTTTACTTCATTTTTATGAAGTTGTGTTATTTCATATTTGCCATTTCATATTCTGCATTTAAAATGTTTCTTACAAAAGTCACTATGAAGAACGTACACACATAAAAATTGAGAATTCAGATGAACTGTGATGGTAAATTGGGGTTAAATAAAAATATACATATATGTGTATGTACACATAATTATTATTTTGGAGCAACCTCATAATTTTGAGGTTTCATTGTATAGGGAAAAGAGCCCACATACAGTTTGTCTTCAAAGAGCCCTGTGTTCAAATTCAGATTGCCAATTAATGATTTCTTTATGCCTCAATTTTATGCCAACCTTGGAGCTTTATCAGATGATGAAATAGGACAGTGATATAAAATATCTTGTATAGTGCAGAGTAGCATTCAAAATTTCCATTTCTCATTTTAAAAAATTATGTAGGTAGTAAATGAATACCATCTCATATAATATTTAAACAATCAGAAATAATAGGGTAAAAATCACTGACCCCTACCGAGTAGTAACATTTTGAACAGTTTGTTGTGTATCTTTTTTAGGTATTTTAAAGTTCCTATTTATCTATATATGTATATACATTTGTAAACATCACATGTGTGTAGTTATTTTTGCTTAGTTTTGTAACACATAGTATCATACTGTAGAATTTATTCTGTGATGTTACTTCTTCCCACTATTTGTTTGGGTTTTTCATGATATGACAATAGATCTACCTCATTCCTTTAACTCAAGGTATTTCATTGAGTGGAGGTGTCATAATTTATTCATTCCCTTACTGGGGGTATGTTTATTCCTTAATATTTTAAATTTCTGCACATGATGGAACTTAACAGTAAAGAAAATCATGGTTTTAGGTTTTGTTTCTTTTTTTTTGCAAGGGGATATTGGTCATCTTGAAGGTGCTCTAAGTGTATAGCCATGTATAGTATATTTAATCTTTTAACTCTAATAGTTAACACGTATACATTCTAAATTAGTAAGACAAGTTTTTCAATTTGTCTAATTATGGGAGTCTGAAGAAGTGGGACTTAATCATTAAATCAGAGGATGTGGACAGGGCAGTAACAGGAGATAGGGTAGCTTTGTGAGAATAAAGTTGTAAAAGTGGTCATCAAAAATGTCCTGAAATTTATTTTTGTCAGCTTCTCTCCTTTTCCTTCCTTTCTACCAAACATTACTGCCATCTGCTACTTACTAGGTTTGGTCCCTGTCATCAATCTGCTTCTAGTATAGTATAACACATTAATCAAGGAAGAGCAATGATTAAAGTATTTTCAATGTGTTATAAGAATGTAGAAGATGGAACAGTTAACTCTGTGGGAATTTAAGAAGGCCTCTTTCTGATTGTGTGATTCACCTAGTTCAATTTAATAAGTATTTGTTGAGTAACTCTTAGTACTACCATTAGGGATATAGAGTTAAGAATGTGTTGGAATAACTTGTCCCTTCTGTAGTAGTGTATAGTATACTTCTAGTTTCTATCATTGGAGGAGTAAAGGAGAATTTACAGATGAAGAAATTATCATCTGAAGTTAATGATGTAACTTAAATTTCAAAGTTTCTTGAAAGTATATTGTATCTCATAGATTTATATAGGATAAACATTTAGATTATTGTACTCTGAGAATTCTTGCTATTTTAGCAGCTGAAAAATTAATGTTTTAGGAATTTACTGATAAACCACATATTTTTTTATCAATAATTCACTGATAAAACACAATGGTTTGCATATGGTTTTATGTTCACATACAAGGCTGTCTCTTTGCTCTCCCATGCCTACCTGCTTTAGTCCTTCCTGTCCTCCTCACCATCTCTACATGCATATCTGAGTACAAAGAATATACAAATTTCATGGAAACTATGGGACTATTTAATCCTCTATAATACAGGGTCTTCAGATTCTGCTTCACTTTTAATTGTGTAATATGTTAACTCAAGGATTTTGGTTATTTACTGCTTCTTTGTACATACTTTGTTACTAGTTTATTAGCCTCTACTTCACAGTCTTCAAAAATGACTCCCTAGGCTTTCAGAGACTTGTTACTCACTGAAAAATCACATCTGTTAACATGTCCTCTAACTATAAAATCAGCTGCTTATGGTAAATTAGCTAAGGCAGGAGCAGATTCTAAAGTTGCAGTCATTAGAACAGGTGCATTTCAACTTGCTCTATTTCCAAAGTAGGACAATCATTAATAAAACGCAGAAAGGATACTGTTTGATTCTTTCCTTGGGCTAAGATTCTACTCACAAATTTTGTGTATATTTCTGCTAGAATCCAAGACCCATAGAAAAAAGGAAAGTATGCTATTTACTTTCTGTTTTAACTTTGTGTCAATATTCAGTATTGAATGCTTCATAAAATACTTAAAAAAATCAATATATGTTGCCTGAAGCAGTCATATTTTTATAGACATTAATGCAATTATGCAAAAAGCTAACTTGATTAAGCTATTTGCAAATATTGTATGTTCATGTTAGGTTTGAAATCTTGTATAAAATTTTAATGTTTTATTTATTTCTGAAAGAGAGAGAGAGAGTGAGACAGCGTGAGCAGGGAAGGGTCAGAGAGTGAGGGAGACACAGAATCTGAAACAGGCTCCAGGCTCTAAGGTGGCTGTCAGCACAGAGCTTGATGCGGGGCTCGAACCCACGAACTGTGAGATCATGACCTGAGCCGAAGTCGGATGCTTAACCACCCAGGCGCCCCGAAATCTTGTATAAAATTTTATAGCTGTGAGAAAAAAATAAGACCAAGTGCTACATTATTAGGCACTGGAGTTTTTATATAGCTTTTGAAAATTAAGTTATATAATTTCAAGAGGAAATGACCTATTTGAATCTCATAACTTGAGATGGTCTCTCTTATAATTTGGGATGAATGAACCTTTCTATTCAGTATTCTGTAACCTAAAAAAAAATTGGGCCAATTTGATCTTCTTAAAAGTCTGGACCTCAGTATTTACTTTAAAAGCATTTTAGAAAACCAATTCCCAATGGATCAAATATCTAAATGTGAAAATTTATTTTTTTACATAATAAAAAGCTTAACAGAAAGTTGAGGCTACTGTGTAAATGGGGGATTGCCAAAAACAGCTTTAATTTATTATTTTTTAAATTTAAATTCCATTTAAGATATGGTATAATATTAATTTCAGTGTACTGTATAGTTCAATACAATAGTTAAGTGTAATAGTTGAGTACAATAATATTCAACATTTCTGTACAACACCCAGTGCTTATCACAAGTGTACTCTTTAATCCCCATCATCTATTTAACCCATCCTCCCATCCTTCTTCCTTCTGGTTACTACCAGTTTATTCTCCATAGTTAAGAGATTTTTTTCTTGGTATGCCTATCTCTCTTTTTTTCTTCCTTTGCTCTTTTGTCAAAAACCTTTCTAAACAGAAAGGAAAACTAGAACCAAGCAAGGAAAATAGATACATTCAACTATTGAAAGTTTTTATATTGTAGTATTGGTATACTAATGAAAACTCAGGAGAAAACATTTGAAATGAAATATTAAATATCTTTAGAAATTGATGACAAAAACACTAACAAAGCAATAGCGAATGGCAATAGGATTTGGGCAGTTCCTTAGAAGAGCAAATCCAAATGGCCAGTCTGCAGAGATATTTCAAACTCATGAATGTATGAGAAATGAAAAAAAGTGAGATAATACTTTGTTTCTATCAGATTGAGAAAACTTTTAAAAGAATGTAGAACTTATATCTAGTAGGCATGTGAATAGCTTTAGCCTTTTAAAAATGCAATTTGCCATTTTTTTTTGTAAAAAGTATACTTACTGCTTAAGTTAATACTACTGGGAATTTAGACTAGAGGTGGGTAAACTTGTTTCATATAGGGCAAGATGGTAAAAATTTTAGGCCTTTGCAGACCATTTGTTTTTTGTCACAGCTACTCAAATCTACATGACATCACTGAATTAAAAGTTGGAAAGAGATGTGTTGTAACTTTATATGGTATTTTCAAAGTATAGATCTATAGGCATAAATCAATTCAAGAGCATATATAATAGTAAAATGTAAAACTAGGAATTGATGAAAATTTTTTTGAACATTACATAGTATTTTATTTGTTTATTTATTTACAAATAGTTTATTGTCAAATTGGTTTCCATATAACACCCAGTGCTCATCCCCACAAGTGCCCTCCTCCAGGCCCATCTGCCCCCTCCCCCACCACACCCATCAGTCTTCAGTTTGTTCTCAGCATTCAAGAGACTCTCATGGTTTGCCTCTCTCCCCCTCCCCCACTGTTTGCCCCCTTCTTCTCCCCCACAGTCCTCCTTTAAGTTCCTCCTAATCCTCCTATACGTGCAAACATATGGTATTTGTCCCTCTCTGCCTGACTTATTTCACTCAGCATAATACCCTCAAGGTCCATCCATGTTGCTACACATGGCCAGATTTCATTCCTTCTCATTGCCATGTAGTATTCCATTGTATAGATAAACCACATCTTCTTGATCCATTTGTCCGTTGATGGACACTTATGCTCTTTCTGTGTTTTGGCTATTGTTGAGAGTGCTGCTATGAACATTGGGGTACATGTGCTCCTATGCAGGAAATGATGAATTTTGACTTATTACCTTTGTTTTTAATAATTATTCAGCTATAAGTTTTTAAAATTTCATTTTCATTTATGTGTTTCATAACCAGCTCCCAAATTCATGAAAATTTAACAGTCTTATCAGCCAGTATTAGTTGCTTCTAGGATACTAGAAGAAAATCCTTTTGCAGGATTTTTTATGATGGCAAAAATAGAAAATTATATACTCATTGATAGGAGAATAATTGAATAAATTGTATTGTGTCAAAACCCTGGAAATATATAGCAGTCAAAGAATCATTGCCTTTTTTGATTTCCACGTATGTTGTCAAATGGGAGGAGCAAAAAGCAAGGAAAGGTCTATTTCATGACCCTATTTTTATAAAACAGACAATGAAAAGACTCTTCCCTCATTTATGGATATATATTTGTTTATATAAATAAGGAAAAAGTATGTTTACCTGGGAATGAGGACATAAAAGGGCAAGAAGTGAAATAAGGGAGGAAAGGACTAGTGTCCATGATAAAAAAGAGCATGTATGTTATGAGTCCACGTGTGGTAAATTTTGTCTATGTTTATATATATTGCTTAAAAAATGCCTGAAAGGAATGTACCAAAATATTAATGGTGCCTGTTTTAGGGTGATGAAATGTTAGATTTTTTTTAATCTGAAAAGAAATTATTTTAATTGAGGGAGAAAATCAGAATCCTGTACCCTTTCTAAGGATTTTGGTTTATAATAAAATTCTCTATCTCATGAAAGAACATACTTGGATCAGTGTTCAATATAATTTACCCTGTTAGCTATATGTCTTTTCATGTGTATCATTTAAAAAAAAAAAAAACCTTGATATGTAGTATCTTGTTTTATAAGATGTGTAGAAGCTTTAGAGCTATGATAGTATGTCTGCAAGTATATATGTTTATGACTTCATGTTCTAGATTTCAGTTGTTTTCTTCATTTTCAGATGGTAATGCATTATTTGAAATTGCTTTTATTTTTAGAGATTGCAATGTAGGAATTTCCTGTTCTCTCAGCCCGACAGGGGCACTGAATTTTCCTATTCTCTGTCTTTTAAGGAACTCACCACTCTAATTTCTATTACTCTTCTTCCAAACATTATCTTACCTTTTCTACTAATCTGTGGGTCCTGGTAGCCTATTGGGATATCTGATCCAGGGTTTTATGTATACAACGCATATATTAATTAAAAGAATAAATAATGATATTTATCTTACTCTATCACCACATATGGAAAAAGGGTAAAGCTACTTAAGGGTTCACCAAAGCCTTGGTTAATAACTTTTATGTATGTACAGTATTAAAGGGCTTTCAATCATATAATAAAAAATTGTATGCCCAAATAATTAAGTATTGAAATTATCTTGGTTTGCTGATCCATTTTTCACCCTGACTTCTCTTTTGAGTCCTCATTTTTATTCTTTTAATGTTTGCTGCTTGAATTACCAGTTCTACTTTGTGATTGCTTAAGAGCCTCCCCCATAACACTCGGAAACCTTGGTGTTTTATAATGCCCAATTCAGAAAGTTTGTACCTTTGTTAAGGTTATACTCATTCTTGGTGTTGTTTTTGTCTCATGGAAATTTCTTAGGAAATTCTTTGTTTAATCTTTTAAATAGCCTTTTCCTCTTACATGATAAAGCTGGAATATTACTCTTCAACAAATAACTTCTGCCTCTTGTATTGTTCTTTGTCAGTGAATGTCTTTGGCAATAACATATTCTGAAATAAAGGGTAGATTGGTTGTATTTTTCTAATACCAAGATAATTGACAGGTAAAAAATCAGATTGACATGTTTAAACTCATTGTACAAATTAGAAAAATGATCATTTTTATTTTACTTTGTGGTGTTTGAATATAGGCATAATTCAAATGGGAAAAACATGAAGAGGAAAAATTTACATTTAAAGGCTTCATTTCATTTTGAACTCTAAACATTTATTAGTGTTTTTTGTTATTTTGCATCTTTCTCATTGTCTTTGGAAATTCATGCTCTATTGATTGCTTTCTCCTCCACATTTTTATTTGCACTGAAGCTTTTCAGGTGTCTAATTCTTGTTTAAAATGTTACCATTGATTACTTTTCCTTTGACTTCAGATTTGTGGTACTGTTTGCCATAAATTGTGTGGAATATCTTGTTTAATTTTATGCAGTTACTTCAGAAGCAATACAGTGGTGATCACTAAAGTATTAACATTTATTTAGGTAAGCTGTTCTTAATTCACCTTGGGCTTTCTTGAAGATATAAGAAGGTATAAGAAAATATTGATTCTTAGTGATGTTGCTTTTATACTTTTTTGCTATGTTTAAACATCTTTTTTAGCCCTTACTACATTGGTATTTATTGTCCTGAAAAGTCTGGTTTTCCTTTTGTTTATTTTTTGTTGTTTTTAAGAAACTCCCAAGAGTGATTTTATTGATAAACATTAGAGGACACAGTCATTTTAGTCTTTTTTGGGCAGTTGAGGGGCACCTTAAATGTAATGGCACTTTTAAAAATATATATTTTTTACCCTAAAAACCAAGATACAGTGTCATTTAAACAGTCTTTCAGAATAAACTCAAAATTATTATGGTAGATAAAGGTGGATTTCAATTTTATATGTTCTATTTCAATTTTTATCCGTATGCACATGTATTGTTTACCTATATATAATGAAAATATATATAACTTCTGGTAATGTTATTTTTCTTATGTAAAGTAAAATATTAGTTCTTCTAATGATAGAGCTCTAAATAAAGATGGAAATATCATTCATCCACAGTCCAGCCACCCCAGCAAAGGTATCTCCTTTAATCTTTATATATATGTACTGCAATTTCAAACTTGTGATGATTCGTACCTGATTTTATTTTATTAATTATTGTATGAGCTTCACTGAAAGTGTGTAGACTCCTAGAGCTTAGCACCTAATGTGTAAGCAGTAGCCATATTATTTTTTTCCCAGCTGCCAGGCTGCCCATATACTTACACCTACCCAGAGCTATTGAATGCAGGGAGGCAGAGGGCATGGCCGGTCCCTGGCCTCTTGTGCTGGAGTCCCAATGCTTTCCTGTCTATGTTGATAGGTCTTCCCATTCTTCCCTATGGGGCAATTCTGGTTGATGTCATTGTGAAGATTCTTTTTTAGAAAATCTCTTCATTTAGAGGAAGTCATTTCATATTCCTGATCTTATGCACAAATCATCTCTCTTTCCAGCAGAAGTTAATGAGGTTATTGCCTTAATACATAGATCCTTTTCTTACCTCCTTGTTTATTATCTCCCTTAACATAAAGGATTCCAAATGCTTTGGCTTTATACTAGCATACTGGACATAGCAATTTTTATTTTCTTTAAAAACAGATTCTTAATGCATGCCAACACATCCCCCACTCTGACCCCCAGGTAAATTTTAGGGCCACTCTTGTGCTATGTGGTTAGATTATATGATGTACATTACCTGAATCCAGTTGTGGATCAGTTGTGACCTTGAGATGTTTATAATTTCTGAGTGCTTTTAACAAGAATGAGAGATAGTACTTAGTCTGATGTCTGAAGGTTCAGATGTCTTCCTTTCAGTCAGCATTTGAGAATGTGCACCAGTCAAGTGAACAATTTTCTGTATTTATTTTGTGGCAAATTATCATAATTATTATGTATTCTGCAGTTTTTGAGCAGTATGCTCTGCTAATACCTTGGAGTAGTTTTTATGGATGAGAAGTAGAAATGGTTTCTGCTTTTGTACAGATAATAAGGCAGGAGTTTTATCTACCTAGGAGGAAGTGGAGGCTTCAGAATTTTAGTATGAAAACTATCTGAATATTCATGGAGTGGATGAGTTTGGAACATGTCAGTATTATCTTTTCTCTTGAGGTTTTTGGGGTATAATCATTTGGCAGAAAATTGCTTGATCATGAGCATAAAACATGGTTTGGATTTTAGAGCATTTAAGTAGATATTTCTCAAAGGGAACTGAAATTATTGAACTAGGGACTATCATATAAATATTAGTGGTATTTGGGTTGTTGGGACCAGTATATATATGAATTAGCTAGAGTAACTGCCAGGTGTTAGGGGGCGGGGGACATTCCCATAACATTTAGAACCCTTCTATACTTGTTACAAGGACAATTTCTTCTCTCTCCTTCCCCCACCAAACATTTGACCAGTAATATAATGTGTTAGTTCACACATAAAAATGAAAATTAGATTAGTGCTTTTTTATTTCTTTAGGAGTTTTGTTTATCTTGGTGGAAATGACTGAATTTGATGGGTTTTCATTTTTCTTTTAGACTCAGTTTATGAACCTCTGAAAAGCATTAATCTTCCGAGACCTGATGATAAAACTCTGTGGGATAAATTGGATCATTATTACAGAATTGGTAAGGAAAACTTGAGGAATACATGTCCTTAGTTCGTTAGGATAAGTATTTACTCTGCCTTATGTAGATGTTATGTACATGATCTCTCATTTGGATGTGGGGATAGTTTCATTGCTTAGGTAGCTATATATTCCAATTGGATATTGATACTGGGACTATAAAAGAATTTCAGCAGGTCATATCTGTCCCTTCAAAAACGTTAAAACTGTTAACAATGTCCTCTGTGTCTTTTTAGCCCTCTTAAACATTACTAGATTTGAGAACTGGAGGCTGTTTCTTGGTTACTACTTACATAAAGATTTTGTAGAAGTATTCCTTACTTACTCATTTATCCATACGTGGTTTCCAAGTAGTTCTAAAGCTTTTATAATCTATTACTAATTCTTTGGGACACAAAAGATAATCTCAGGTTACTATTACTAACATTAGGTCCCGGTTTTGTTGATGTTTTGTCTTGCCGAGAATACCCTGGCAATTTTTGCTTTTTAGTGTGAGTAAGCAACTTTGAGATATGTATGCATGGGACGCCTCTTGGTTCATCAGACTGTAAGTTGGAAAAGCCTATTAATTTTTGCCAGTTTGTTTCTTGTGCCATTTATGTAAAATTTCATTTATTTATTTCCCAAATATGAGAATTTTTTTGTTGCTGTTTGTGTTAACCTCGTGTAAAACCTTAATTCATTTTATTTTAGTCACAATTCTAGAATATATTCTTATGTGGCCCATTTATTATCATTGTGACCATAACCAGATAAAGAAATTTAAATAACTTTTTAAAGAAATGTCAGTTGCTTACTTTAGATTTTAAGGACTAATTCTTTTCTCTTGGAAAAATGAAAAATACCCTGACACTCTAAAAAATGTTAATGATAATGTCAGGTTTGTCTGAGAAAAAGAAGAAAGTTAATTCTTTAATTCCTGTGAAAGAGGAGAATGCTTTAGACCTTTGAAAAACTCTCCTGAAAGTAATTGATATATGTCAATCTAGATTAGAGTAATTTAATGCATTTTGGTGAAAAACATTTACATTTAGGAATAAAATAGCTTTTAGGAAATGTAATTTTACTCTGTGTATTTTTATATTTTAGAACTCTTATGAAAGGTAATAAGACATTAGTTTCAGATTTTTTTTATTTAAAATGTTCTCAAAGTAATTATTTAATTTTTTCATGTCATCTGAGGACAGGATTTGGTTTCAAAATGATAAACATATCTATAGCTTGTATAGTATAATATGTAAAATGAACACATTCCTCTGAAGACTAGGCACAAATTAGTTATGAGTGAAAAACAAGATTAGGTTTATTTAGCAGTGGAGCTAACTGGATTTAGCAATTAATGCCACTCTATGTTGTACATTTGTTTCTCTGTTGAACTTATTGTTGAAAACAATAGTAAAAAGATATTTATCTTTTTCTTTCTTTCTTTCAACAACTGATGTTGTCTTATAACACTAATATTAAGTAGGTTATGCTAAAAGCTTTTTAATTAGTCCTCAAAAGTGGAAATACTCTTCCTGCAGAGTAGATTCCTACTTGTGCTGGAGTGACTTACATGAAGTAATTTCACTATCCTAGAAAGTTGTATACTATTGGTAAGTTTAGGAACAACAGAATTGTCAGAAGTAGGATGAGGAAATGAAAGAATATTAAGTTCTTCAGCCCAAGGAAAATGGATGGCTGTACAATTCATTCTTTTTCTTGTCTTCCATTCCAGTCAAGTCAACATTGCTGCTATATCAAAGTCCAACCACAGGTCTCTTTCCCACTAAAACATGCGGTGATGACCAGAAGGCAAAAATCCATGACAGTCTGTACTGTGCTGCTGGGGCCTGGGCTTTGGCTCTGGCATACAGGTAAGCTGGTGTGTGTTCTTATAATAACTAAGTCTGAGTAATAGGGTTTTGTTGGCCCACAGTGAATTGAGCAGCTATCTTTTAGGCTCTGCTGCTGACTCACTGTGTGTGACCTGTGATTGCTCAAGGCATCTAAACAAATTTTAAGTTTTCCTAAGGATTTACACTAGACTAGTACTGATAGTTTAATGACCTTGTGCCCAAAATGTTTCTCCTCTGTAGGTTTTTAAATCATCATTAGTTTTTGGCAGAATTATCTGCCCGTTCTCATTGAGTTGTTTGCTTTCGATCAGAGGGATTAATGGTTGATTAAACTTTGCAGATGATAAAACTTGGGCCCAGGTGGTTAACAGATTTATCCAAAAATACACAACTAGTTAATGATAGAGCCAGAGCCCGGACACCCCCTACTGCATCCTACTAGTTTAGTATTTTTCCCCACTGCAATTCATTGAGGGATCTATCACTTGTTAAATCTAGTTGTAAGTCAGATAATTACTTTATAAAGTTAAAAATCCCATTACAATACAAAATATCTTCTTTGTTATATATGGAAAACATCCAATATGTGTGTCCTGACACACAGAAGTAATACATTTTAACCATTATTAAGATTAGGCTTCTGAATATTAATTTTCTGAAGGTGAGACATATACATGTACTTCTGATTTGAAAATTACACCCTTCATATGAACATGGATTCTCTGTTTAAAATTATTGGCGTGTTGCATTTGGAAAAGAAAATCAAATACTGAGATAATATGAAGTAATGGCCTTTAGCACACTTGTTTGCTAATGTCATTACAAGCATTTCTTAACATATTCTGTGTGAGCACAGTACAGCTTCCTTGAGTTTCAAGCTATTACTGGTCCTATGAGTGTAGAGAGTGCCAGCAATGCCTTAACCAAGTGGTCAGGCTAGTAATGGGATAGGAGTTGCTTCACTGTAACACAGTGGTAAGTGCACATCGCCCATGTTGACTTCTTACCAAAATGATTAATTAGATCTAACTGTAAATAAACAATGAGACAAAGCCAAATTGTGGCTACTTATAAGTCAACTTACCTGGACTCTTAAAAAATGTGGCTATCCGAGAAGATTAGAAAAGTTATGAGTATAACTAGAGTAAGAAAGACCAAAGAAATATGATCCAGGAAGATGGCAGAATAGAAGGATCCTGAGGTCAGTTTGTGCCACAGTCACTCCAAGATAACAGCCACATCAGTGCAACTAACTCTGAAAATGAACTGAAGACTGACAGAACAGACTTTACACAGTTAGCTGTAGAGAGGAGGCCACATTGAAAAGAGTAGGAAGGGCAGAGACATGGTTGGGAGCCAGATCCCCTGTGAGACTAACCCAAGGGGTGGCATATCACCAACACAGAGAAGTGAGAGGATCAGACTCCACACAGGCACCCCAGGCACGACACTGAGAAAATGGCTCCCTATAACATTAAGTTTTGAAAACTAGTGGGGCTTAAATTTGGGAGTTTTTACAATCAGCAGGGCTTAATTCTTCCTTTGAAAAATTAGCAGGTTTAGCTCTGAGAGAGCTGGAGGTTGATAGGAAACTGAGCACCTACATTTAAAGAGCCAGCATAAGAAGTAATGTGGTTGAACAGTTTGAAAAGCATGTGGGTGTCCATAAAGATTTATTTACTAATATAAGAACAAGTGCTAGAGGGGCAGGTATCTTAGGATCCTTAGGAGACTTCTCCCAAGAACAAAAGAGGTGTTAGGTTCCATTTTTCCCCCTCCGTAGCCTAGAAAGCAGGACACTTGCAGAACCAGCACAAATACTTTCTTCTTATCCTGCTAGCACTAAGCACCCTGCCCTTGCGTTCTCCTGAGGATCAGCCCCATTCGGTAGACATGTCTCCAAAGCACTTCCTGCCCCAACACACCCTGCAAGCTGTCCTGGCAGTGACTGGCACCATTTTATAGTGACTCCTGCCCTGCGGAATGGGGAAGATAACCATATACAATAGCGAGTCCACAGCCCCAGCAGCTGAACTTTATAGTTAGCAGTGCAGAGACAGTGCCTTGCCAATCATTGTGACTGCAGTCCTGACAGATAGATTGGGGGCGGGCATCTGTGCTGACTTATGGTCCTGCCCACAAATGAAAGCCTCTCAGGGGACAAGGCAAGGAGAGTGCCCTGCAGGTCAGTGTGACTGCATCTCCAACAGACGGACTGGGAACAACCATCTGGTTTGACTGCTAGCCCCAACCACTAATGAAAACCTGTCAGGGGACAAGGAAAGGAAACTGCCCTGAAGGTCAGTTCAACCAGCCCCAGCAGATGGGCTGAAGGCCGATATCTGGCCTGATTGTTGACACTACCCAATAGAAGCCACAAACTGGCCCCTTAACAGGTAGGCAAAACCCTACCTGCTGAAACTACAACTGGCAAAGTGGGCAATTGCAGCCTAAAGAACTGAAGGCAAATGTGGCTTAAGAACAGTGGGGCACATGCAACCCACATAGGACATACCCCTGAAGTGCATGGTTCTGATGAATAGGAAGCACAGTGCTATAGGTACCTCTTCTTCATAAGGCCATGACTTTCAAGAGGAGGAAATGTAGCTGACTTTTCTAATACATGGAAACCAACAGATTGTTAGACAAAATGAGACAAAGAGATATATCCCAAATGAAAGAAGAGGACAAAACCACAACAAAAGATCTAAATCAAACGGAGATAAGCAATATGTCTGATAAAGAATTCAAAGTAATGGTCATAAAGATACTCACTGGACTTGAGAAAAGAGTAGAGAATCTCAGTGAGACCTTCAACAAAATGAAAATATAAAAAAGAACCAGTCAGAGATATAGAAATCAAATTGAAATTTAAAACAACAACAACATTACTATAGGGAGTCAATAGAAAATCAGAGGAGGCAGAAGAATGGATCAGTGACCTAGAAGACAGGGTAAAAGGAAAGCAACTGGGCTGAATAGTAAAATCAAAAAAGTATAATAAAAAAATGAGACTAGGTTAAAGGGAATTTAGCAACACCATCACATGTAATAATGTTCACATTGTAGGGATCCCAGAAGGAGGAGAAGAAAGAGGGAATGGCACAGAAAATTTATTTGAAGAAATAAAACAACAACTTTCCAAATCTGGGGAAGTAAATACAGATTCAGGAATCACAGAGAGCCCTCAGTGAAATTACCTAAGGAGGTTCACACCAAGACACATAATATTAAAATGGCAAAAAAGTAGTGACAAAACATCTCAAAGGCAGCAAGAGAAAAAATAGTTACAAATAAGAGGAACTTCATAGGCTATCTGCTGATTTTTCCTTGGAAACTTTGCAAGCCAGAAGGGAGTGGAATGATTATTCAAAGTACTGAAAGGAAAAATGTGCAACCAAGAATACTATGTCCAATAAGGTTATAATTTATAATAGAAAGAGGGAAGGAGTTTACCAGGAAAAAGTTAACTAGCCTTCTAAGAGTCATTAAAGGGAATTCTTTGAGTGGAAAGAAAAAGCCATAGTCAAGAATGAAAAAATTATGAAAGGAAAAGACATTCACAGGAAAATGCAAATGTAATAAAAGCAATAGATTGATCACTTATTAAATGGGTACCAAGGTTAAAGGAAAAAAGCAGTAAAATCAACTACATCTATAAAAATCAGTCAAGGGATTTACAAATAGAAGGATGTAACATATGACATCATATATATAAAACATGGAGGGAGAGTAAAAATTTATTGCTTTTTGAATGAGTTCAAACACAAGTGACCAACAACTTAATATAGACTATTGTATGCATAAAATGTTACATATGAACCTAATGGTAACTACAAATAAAAATTTGTGTATTTATAATACACAAATTTATTATACACATTTATTATATTTGTATTTATATTTTGTATTTGTATAAATTGTATTTATAATACACATTTATTTATAATAAATACACAGAAAATAAAGAGGGAAGAATCCAAGTATAACATGAAAGAAAGCTCTCATACTACAAGGGAAGAGAGTAAGAGAAGAACGAAACAGAATAACTATAAAAACAAGCATAAAACAAGTAACAAAATGGCAATAAGTACATACCTATCAATAAATTAATTGTAAATGGACTAAATGCAACAATCAAAAGACATGGTGTGACTGAATGGATAAAAGAGCAAGATCATCATTTATATGCTGCCTATAGGAGTCTCATTTCAGACCTAATGACGCATATAAATTGAAAGTGTGGGGATGGAAAAATGTTTATAATACAAATAGAAACAACAAGAAAGATGGGTTAGCAATACTTGTATCAGACAATGTAGACTTGAAAACAAAGACTATAACGAGACAAAGGACATTACATAATGATAAAAGGAACAATCCAGCAGGAGGGTATAACAGTTGTAACTATTTATGCACCCAAACATGGTAGCACCTAAATACATAAAGCAACTATTAACAGATATAAAAAAAGAAACTGCCAAGAGTACAATAATAGTGGATGATGTTAACATTCCACTTATATCATAAATGGATAGATCATTTGGCCAGAAAATCAACCAGGGAACAGTGACCTTGAATGACACATTGGATCAATTGGGCTTAACAGATACATTCAGAACATTCCATCCAAAAGCAGTGGAATACACATTTGTTTCAAGTACACATGGAATGTCTCCAAAAGAGATCACATGTTAGGTCACTAAAGAAGTCTCAATAAATTCAAAAAGACTGAAATAATATTATGTATCTTTTCTGACCAAAAACAATATGAAAATAGAAAGAGATCACAAGAAAAAATCTGGAAAGGACACAAATACATGGAAACTAAATAACATGCTACTAAACCAGAAATGAGTCAACTCACAAAATTAAAAAGTATATGCAGACAAATGGAAATGAAAACACAATGGTCCAAAATTTGGGGGATGCAGTAAAACCTGTTCTAAGAGAAACAATTATAGCAATGCAGGTCTACCTTAAGAAAACTTTCAAGTAAACAACCTAATATTACAACTAATAGAGCTAGAAAAAGAAGAGCAAACAAAGTCAATAGAAGAAAGGAAATCATAAAGTTTGGAGTAGAAATAAGTGAAACGGACTAAAAACAGAGTAGAAAGATTAATGAAACCTGGAAGTGGTTCTTTGAAAAGATGAACAACATAGGTAGATCTTTTGCCACACTCAAAAAAAAAAAGACTCAAAATCAGAAATGAAGAAGTAAGAACTAATATCACAGAAATACAAAGGATTGTAAGAGAATATTTTGAAAGACTATCTGCCAACAAATTGGACAACCTAGAAGAAATTTATAAGTATCTTAGGTGTGTATAGCCTAACAAAACTGAAGCAGGAGAAATAGAAGGTTTGAACAGACCAATTCGTAGCACACATGTGTGAGCAGGAGAGGGGCAGAGAGAGAGAGGGGGCAGAGCGAGAGGGAGAGAGGAACTCAAGCAGGCTCTGTGCTGACAGTGCAGAGCCAAAGGTGGTACTCAGTCTCACAAACCATGAGATCATGACCTGAATCAAAATCAAGAGTCATACATTTAATGGACAGAGCCACCCAAGTGCCCCAAATTTCTATACTCTAACAGTGGAGTAGCAGCAAGAGAAATTAAGGAGACCACCCATTTACATTTTCACAGGGAAGAATAAAATTCCTAAGAATAAACCTAACCAAGGAGATCAGTGACCTGTACTGTGAAAACTATGAAACATTGCTGCATGAAATTGAAGATCTCAGAAACAAATGGAAAAATATTACATGTTTATGGATTAGGATAACTGTTGTTGTTCAAATTTCATACTTCACAGAGCATCTACAGATCTAATGCAATTCCTATCAAAGTACCAGCAACAGTTTTCATGGAACTAGAACAAATAATCCTAAAATTTGTATGGAACCACAAAAGACCCCAAATTGCCAAAGCAATCTTAAGAAGGAAGAACTAAGCTGGCTGTATCACAATAGCAGAGTGCCAGATACAGTACAAAGCTAGAAGTTATCAAAACAGTATGGCACTGTCAAAACAATAGTCACATAGATCAATGGAACAGAATTGAAAGTTAAGAAATAAATCCACACTTATATGATTAATTAATCTGCAACAAAGGGTGTAATGTGCAACTGGGAAAAGACAGTCTCTTCAATAAATGGTGCCAGGGAAACTAAACAACTACATGCAAAAAGAATAAAACTGGGGCAATTTCTTACACTGTAACACAAAAATAAACTCCAAATGAATTAAAGACCCAAATGTGAGACACAAAACCATAAAACTCCTAGGAAAAAAACATGGGCAACAAATTTTTCAACAATGGCCATAGCAACATTTTTCTAGATATGTCTCCTCAGGCAAGGGAACCAAAAGGAAAATTAAACTATTGTGACTATACCAAATTGAAAACCTTTTGCACACCAAAGGAAACCAGTGACAAGGCATAAAGGCAACCTACTGAGTGGGACAGTATATTTGCAAGTGATATGTTTGAGAGGGGGTTAATATTCAAAATACATAAAGAACTTAACACAATTCAACACACAAGAACCCTAATAGTTCAATTAAAAAATGGGCAGAGGACTGGAATGGATATTTTTCTAAAGAAGACCTACACATGGCCAACAGAGACATGAAAAGGTCAGCGTCCCTAATCATCAGGGAAATGCAAATTAAAACCAAAATGAGATCACTTTACACCTCTCAGAATGGCTAAAATCAAAATCACAAGAAATAATAATTGTTGGAAAGGATGTACACAAAAGGGAACCCTTGTATGCTATTGGTGGGAATGCAAATTGGTGCAGCTACTGTGAAAAACATTGTGAAGGTTCCTCAAAAATGTAAAAATGGAATTAACATATCATCCAGTAATTCTTCTTGGTATCCATCCAAAGAAAATGAAAAAAAAATCTCAATAAGATATATGCACCCCAGTGTTTTTGTAGCATTATTTACAATAGTCTAGGTATAGAAACCATCCAAGTGCCTATTCATTGATAAATGGTTAAAGAAGATGTAGTATGTGTGTTGACACAGACCTACACACACACACACACACACACACACACACACACACAGGAATATTACTCAGCCATAAAAAGAATGAAAACTTGCTATTTAGTAACATGGAGGGATGTAGAGGGTATAATGCAAACTCTGTATGATTTTATTCATATGCAGAATTTAAGAAACCGAAGAAATAAATGAACAAAAAAAATCGGCCAACAAAAAAACCATACTCTTTTTTTTTTTTACAAATAGTTTATTGTCAAATTAGTTTCCACATAACACTCAGTGCTCATCCCCACAAGTGTCCTCCTCCATGCCCATCCCCCCCTCCTCCCCACATCCATCAGTCCTCAGAAAAAAACCATACTCTTAAATGGAGGTAACAAACTGGTATTTGCCAGAGAGGAAGTCGGTGGACAGAGGGATAGGTGAAATAGATAAAGGAGATCAAGAGTACACTTACCTTGAGGTGTATTGAGTAACGTATATTGTTGACTCATTATGTTATACACCTGAAACTAATATAACACTGTATGCTAATTATACTTCATTGAAAAAAAGAAAAAAATGTTAAATTAGTCAACAAAAAATAAGCATGACATTCAAATGCAGTTTTTTATTGTATCCTACATTAAAAATAAATCCTAAAATGTAAATTTTGGGTATATTTGGGTAAATTTTATATACAATGTATATTAGATAATTTAGTAACAATATTAAATTCCTTGGATGTGATGATAATATTGTTGTATAGGCAAATGTCCTTGTTTTTAGGACATATTTTTGAAGTGTATGATCAATAAATTCACAGATTAAAGTTCTTTCATTTATTCATTTTTTAGAATTAAAAGGATTCTTCAGATCATATTGAAACTTGAGTCTACCCACTGCTAGGAATTTACCCAAGGGATACAGGAGTGCTGATGCATAGGGGCACATGTACCCCAATGTTCATAGCAGCACTCTCAACAATAGCCAAAACATAGAAAGAGCCATCAGTGGACAAATGGATCAAGAAGATGTGGTTTATCTATACCATGGAATACACATGGCAATGAGAAAGAATGAAATCTGGCCATGTGTAGCAACATGGATGGAACTTGAGTGTGTTATACTGAGCGAAATAAGTCAGGCAGAGAAGAACAGATGCCATATGTTTGCACATATAGGTGGATTAGGAGGAACTTAATGGAGGACCATGGAGGAGAAGAAGGGGAAAAATAGTTGGGGAGAGGGAGAGAGGCGAACCATGAGAGACTCTTGAATGCTCCGAACAAACTGAGGGCTGATAGGCATGGGGGGAGGGCACTTGTTGGGATGAGTACTGGGTGTTATATGGAAACCAACATGACAATAAACTATTTAAGAAAAAAATTAATAAATAAAACTTGAGTCTACCTCCACAGAGCTTTTTAAAGAGAGCAGAATATTCTAGATCCTGGTAGAAAACAATGGAATTATTTCAGGTCCTCAAATTCACTTTAAATCTTTGAAAAGGTAATAAATATATCCTGGTGGCCTAATTGTTTTTGCTCAAATGCACCGGTTCTTTTATTTTCTCAGTCAGAAGTGAAATATTCTGGTTTCTATTTTATTTGCAGAAGAAAGGAGAAATAGGGGAACTTCATTAAAATAGAAGAACTTTCTAGTGACTGATTTATTCTGGAATATTTTAGTTTGGGTTAAATGCTTATTGAAATTAGGGGACAGAGAATTATTTTAAAGACAATTTTAGGGGGAACCTGGGTGGTTCAGTCAGTTAATTGTCTGACTCCTGATTTTGGCTCAGGTCATGATCTCAGAGTTCGTGAGTTGAAGTCTTGCATTGAATGGGGATGTCAGTGTGGAATCCCCTTGGGATTCTTTCTCTGCCTCTTTCTCTCTCAAAAGAAATAAATTTAGAAAAAAATGACAATTTTAGAAAAACTTGAATTTAGTTTAGTTTAGTTTTTAGATGGAGTAGGAATTGGACACAGATTTCATTGAGTTTATTCTACCCAAAGTATGTTGTTTCTCATATATCGATGCCTGGTCCACTGTTACCTTTGCCATAATTTGCGTCTATTAAAACACTTATGTTGGACATTCGACAGAAAAATAGAGCATAGAGCAAAATCATGGTAGTTTTACTGCAGTACCTGCATTTGAAGGGAGGAATGACATTCTAATGGCAACTTACTTTTGTCTGCCATTGACAGTGCTATGTTAAAATGATCGTTCTTCTTTCTCATAGTGGTATATGAGATCCACAGTTAGAATAGGAAGAAATTGTAGTCTACTTTTGAAGGAGACAGGTGATACGTTTTACCAAGGGAGGATGATTGCCAGGTATTTTAGTTAAGGTTTAGTGGAACGATGAATGTTATTTTCATTTTTCAGTTGTGGGTAACTGTCATCTACCTTTTGATCCATGGTAAAAAAGGAACCTAAGGGTAGAAAAACATCGTAACCTTGCTAAATAGTTATATTTTAACTGTTTTTTTTTTAAAGCAAGAGATAGAAACAATGTTGGATTGATTTTAAACTAAGACCCAAGAGTATAAAACTTCCCAAAAACATCATGTATCATACTGGATGTGTTTTTTTAAAAGGAATCTTTGTCTAACGTGCCCACCTTGACATTATTAAACAAATGGTAGAGCAAGAAGGCATGTGCCTACATTAATCTGTGTTGCCTTGAATCTAACCATTGCGTATCCCAAAGGGATTGGTGTTAAAAATCACCTCTACTCTGTAACAGCAAACTTAAAAAAAGTCTTTCAGTAGATTTTTCCAGTACAGAATATCGTTTAAAGCTTTAGCCAAGTCAGTATAGAAATATTGTATCTTATTTTGAAGCAATTGGCTTACTTCCTTAAAAGAAGGAGAAATAAACACAAGTTTCATCATAGAATTTTTTTTTATTGCAGCATTTCTGCATCTGCTGGGAAAATGGAGTTTCACTGTTTCAGAATTAGTAGATGTGGCCAGAACGTAGGATTAGTCAGATAGTTAAATACTTAATTACCGAAAGCTCTGCTTCCTTTTCAAATGCATTTCCAATTTGTTTCATGAGTTATCTCTCTTACCCAGGCGCATTGATGATGACAAGGGAAGGACCCATGAGCTGGAGCACTCGGCTATAAAATGTATGAGAGGAATTCTCTACTGCTATATGCGTCAGGCCGATAAGGTAAAACACTGTAGTGTGGACCAGAATTCTCACATCATTCTGAAGGATTAATTTAACCAGTATAGCAATAGCATCTTCTGAAGAAGAATGTACTTTCAAAGGGTAAAGTCACATCCTAGGGCAGTCTAGATAGGTTAAAACAGCCCTGCCTTTCCAGCCCAGGGTTTGAAATACTTAAATTGAAGAAACGCCTTAAGCAAGAGGTGATTGAGAATTTGTTTGTGTGTTGCATCTGGTATTTGCTTGATAAAGACTCAGTTTCTCAGGAACCTTATAATATACATAATACTAACCAATATATTACTTAAGGAAATCCTTACCCAAATTCTGTTTGCACATGTGCTTACCCTGACTTAATTGAACTTTAAAAGTACTTCATCATTTACATGTAAAGAGGACAGGAATTACTGGCTGAGAAAATAGCAAATTTTACAGGGTTATTGTGGAAAGTAAAATAATATACATAATATACATAATAATCAGTAATTATAATTGTTATTATATAAAAACTGTAAAGTTCTATGCAAATATAATGTGATAATTCTCCTAATTACATACATATTTGTGTCCCTTGGTCCAGTATATGAAGTGTTCATATACATCAGTAGGGATATGAGTCCTCAAGATCACCTCCAGGTTTGATGATTCATTAGCAAAGATGACATTAGTAATTATGAATGTTTTATATTTTTATCACTTAATAGTTTTTTTAATAATATTTTAAGTTTTTGTGATTGCACATTTTTTTCTTAAGATCTATATCTGAAGTCAAAACTGAAAAAAAAGTATACTCTATCAGAATGTGGCAACAAGAAAATGTTAGTTGGCAGAAAAAGTAAATTTATTCACCAGCTCATAATGAAGATACGTAACAAACCTGTATTTGTCTACTGAGATTTGACTTTGGAAATCATTATTATAAACGTTTTTCAGTGCTTGAAATAATGTCATATTGGCATACTTGACTTAAACTGGTATGTCATATATATTGAAGTAATTGTGCTTAAAGTTTTTTCCCTAGTATGAGAAATTTACTGTTTATTTCACATTTATCATTTTATGAATGCCTAATGTCTGAAATACTTCTCTCTCAAGGAAACATGGTGAGACCAGTGAGTTTCATGTGTTTATTAAGCAAGCTGACAGATTTAAAAAAGTAATGTTTATCAAAAGGAAGGAAATGATGATAAAGAGGGTCTTTGTGGCTTATTTAACCAATTGTTAATATCCCTTTTTAAATATTACTCAACCTTACTAATCAATCTTCACAATTATGTTTCCTTTTGAATACAGCTTGAATGGGACTTAGGTTGTCTTGAATTTCTTAAATTATAAAGGATTAGCTATTCTTTCCTTTGTGTAGTTATGAGGTTAGACAATTAAAAAATGTGAGTTATAAGAAGGTATAGATCATATTAGGATTAGGTATGTATGCATACCACCACAAAATAATAGGGTTTTACATATTTTAAAGCATTTTTATTGTTGTAATCTTTCTTTATCCCCATAACCTTCTTGGGTAGTAATGAAGGATATTTCCATAATTCACATGTGACTCTGAAGGACTGACTGTGAGAGATTTAACCACACATGCCCAGCTCACTCTGCCTCCAACCAAACCTTCACCTTATTGATGCTCACCATTTTCTTCATGATTCTGTGGCAGTAGGGAATGTTACCGTATTTTAAAATGTGAGATATATATCTTTTGCCTTTTTCTTAAAACTAAAGTGAAGCATATTTGTAGTAATCATTGTTTATTTGACTTTAAGATTCATTTTCTGTCTTCTGAAGTAAAATCATGACATGCTTCCTGACAAATTTTCTAAAAATCTAATAAGATTTAATTCATTATGTATTTGAGTGAATAAAGTTGTCCTTGAGCCTATTTCAGAGTCTGTATCTCCCTCTCTCTCTGACCCTCCCCTGCTCACACTGTCTCTCTCTCTCTCCTAGAAATATATAAAAATATTAAAAAAAAACTTTAAAAAAAAGTTGTCCTTGATTTGCAGAATATAGAGCAATCTGATTTCTGTTACTATCTTGCCACTTGTCTTAATGCCTCCTTAGTCACATTAGGAATTGTTTTTTACCTTTAAATGTTCATATTCCCTCATCTAATACCCCCTCCAGGAGAAGTATTCAGAGTGTTTCAAAATAAATTCAATTTGCTTTTAGTAGTTTGGAATGCACAGATTTCCTTTATAATGGGCTATGAATGTTGCTGTCCCTAGCTATCTATGTAAAATATTTGTCTAAAATGTTACTGAGTAGGGGCATCTGGATTCTCAGTCGGTTGAGCTTCTGACTTAGGCTCAGGTCATGATCTCACAGCTCATGGGTTCGAGCCCTACTTCGGGCTGTGTGTTGACAGCCTAGAGCCTGGAGCCTGCTTTAGATTCTGTGTCTCTCTCTTTCCCTGCCCCTCCCCTGCTCATGCTCTGTCTCTCTCTGTCTCTCAAAAATAAACATTAAAAAAATGTTTAAATGTTACGGAGTAGTTTCTAGTTTATGAAAAGTCATTAAAGTTTTATAAAATTTATTTTTCCAGGATTCCCTTATGAAATGATTTTTCCCACCTAAATGCTGTATGAGGTCTATAAATTAAGAATGGATAACAAAATAACTTTTCATAAGTTATAATCCGTTTTTTCACAATTATTTAAGTTTCCAGGAAAAATCTAAATAAAATACAAGTAGAGAAAACATTATTTTAGATTTTTTTGGTCTAGAAAATTTTGCTTTAATCATTCTTTATTTTTACTTGCCAGAAGCCAAACATATAAAATACTGATTAATGTCCCCTTATAGTTTTACTGATTTCAAGAATAGTTCTCTGTAATTCACATACAATATGCCCCATTAATTTTCAGAGCTTCTGTATTCTGGGTCTTCTTTTTTTTTTTTTTTTTTAAATTTTAAATTATTTGTCTTTTAACTGCTGTAAGACTCAAAGCATAGTTACATAATTTCCCATTTGAGTATCTTTAATCATTTAATAGTTGCTTTTCCCCTGGCACAGTGATTGAATATGAATTCTCATGCAGCGTACTTGTGTATCTTGAAGACAAATGACAAACACTGTTTTTAATTGTAACAATAGCTTTTTTAAAAGTAGTTAAGTAGTGGGGTATATCCAGGGCCTTGCATGCCATTGGTCTATGACTGGAGCAGAGAGTATGGGTAGGGGAAGGAAAGCCCTTTAGAAGTCAGAGAAGGTTGGGGCGCCCGGGTGGCTTAGTCGGTTAAGCGTCCGACTTTCACTTAGGTCATGATCTCACGGTTCATGGGTTCGAGCCCCATGTCAGGCTCTGTGCTGACTACCAGCTCAGAGCCTGGAGCCTGTTTCAGTCTGTGACTCCCTCTCTCTCTGACCCTCCCTTGCTTACTCTTTCTCTCTCCTAGAAATAATAAATTTAAAAAAATTTAAAAAAATGTTTATTATTTTGAGAGAGAGAGTGTGAGCTCATACAAGCAGGGGAAGGGTAGAAAGAGAGGAAGAGAGAGAATCCCAGTCTTCAGGCTGTCAGTGCGGGGCCCAGCACAGGGCTCAATTTCATGAACTGTAAGATCATGACCTGAACTGAAATCAAGGGTTGGACACTTAACTGACTTAGCCACTCAGGTGTCCTGTCATAATAACTTTCTGGTTTTTGGTTTTTGGGGTTTTTTAGAGGTTTTTTGTTTTTTTATTTTTATTTTTTGCATAATAACTTTCTTAAACTGATAAAAGCCTTATTCTTTTAGATCTTTATCAATAGGCAAATTGTATTTTAATTTAATTTAATCATATTTTTGTCTAAGAGCCCAGAGTAATGTTCATCATTTTGAGATAATAATTATGGTAGTGTAAAAGGGGTGACCACATTGATTTCTATTTAGGTAGTCTAAGACTGTTGCCAGCATTTCAGATACTGAGAATGGATAGCCTTTTCATCTTCTGTTAATACTGGATGTCTTGATCATTTTATACATAGAATATATACATTCCTACCTTTATCCTTATCGTCCCATTCCTAATTATCTACTGGTAGGGCCTAGCTTTTATTTTCTTGACTTCAGTGGTAAGAAAGGCTATGTATTTGTTTGTGGATTGGTTGCACAGCTCTTGAGGAGCAGGGGTACAAAGATATATTAGCCCATTAGCACAGTAATATCTGGTGAACTTTCTGTAATGGTAGACATATTTTGTATTACTGTGTTGAACAATGCAGAAGCCCCTAATCACATATGGCTACTTGATATGTAGTCAGTGTGAATATGGGACTGAATTTCTAAACTTTGTTTAATTGTAGTTTAATTTGTCACCTGTAGCTAGTGGCTACCCTCTTGGATAGTGTAACCTGTAGAAGCTTATAAGATAGTGACAGATATAGACAGCTAATAAAATGAAAATAGAAGCAATTATTGAAGGATAGGCATCCTGATGTAGGAATCCAGAGGAAGGAATTTAAGGTATAGTTCAGAAGGGACTTTATAAAAGAAGGTATTTTTGGAGATAGAATTTTAAGTATGAGAAGAATTTTGAAGGTGAGGAAGATAGTATAGTTCCATGAGCTTCCTTAGCCAAGTGAACAAGGCAAAATCATAACCATGCAGAATTATCGTCACTTATATCTTTTCAAAACAGGAAAAGCTTCATATATAGCTTTGTGTCTTTGTGTTATTCTGTCATTTCTTTGTTTTTATTCATCTCATAATTTCAGGGGCTGGCATAGTACTTGGGATATGATTGGTATCAGAAAATGTTTGCCAAATTNGTTGGTTTTTTTTTTTTTTTTTTTTTGGTCCTTGGAGGTTGTTAGGTCATTTAGTATTTACTTAGTATTCTAAAATGGTTAGATTTTATATGCTGTTGATAAATACAGGTATGATCTATGTTCTCTTGGAATTGGTGTCTTGTAAGGAGAGTATATGTGGTAGAGGAAATGAAAACATGTTGAAAGGAGCATAGGTTACAATTTTTGATCCTTAGAGAAAGAAATAGCATTTGAAGTTTTGAACAGTTACTGAATTAGAATGAGATCTGAAGCACTTTTTCATTAAGTATCATGGAAGCATTTTCAAATAGCAATAGAGTGGGATGTAATCCCTGAAATCTTGTCCCACAGACTAAACCATTATTTGACTCTAAGATAAAATGATACAAAACACTTGCAAAAGCCATTGCTACCACATTAAGAAGCTCCCTACTATACTTAATTTGCTATTTGTGATGTAATCAAATATTCAACAATAATGTTAACTATTAAATTAGTAGTTATGAGTTTTGTCTATGTTTTGTTTCTTTAGAAAAAAATAACATTTCTGCTTTGCTCTGTCCTCTGCCTTTAGGCTGTAGCTTTCCTCATTAAAAAGTTTCATGGAGGGGCGCCTGGGTGGCTTAGTCGGTTGAGCGTCCGACTTTCGCTTAGGTCATGATCTCGTGGTTCGTGGGTTCGAGCCCCGCGTCGGGCTCTGTGCTGACTGCCAGCTCAGAGCCTGGAGCCTGTTTCAGTCTGTGTCTCCCTCTCTCTCTGACCCTCCCCTGCTCACGCTGTCTCTCTCTCTCTCCTAGAAATAAATAAAAACATTAAAAAAAAAAAAAAGTTTCATGGAAAATAATTAATAACCTCTAAAGCTGTGAGTTACGAGTACTATTTAAATCTTGTGTTTGATTCTAGGTCCAGCAGTTTAAGCAGGACCCACGCCCAGCAACCTGTCTTCACTCTGTTTTCAATGTGCATACAGGAGATGAGATCCTCTCCCATGAGGAATACGGCCATCTTCAGGTAAAAGGAGATTGCTGATTTTCTTCTCTGTGTACACTCTAGGTTGTAGATTTGAGGCTATTTACAAATTTCATTAAATAGATTTCTTAAATTGTTTAAAATAGAAATAGAAAACCAACCATAAAATGGAGAAGTGAAATGGTAACCACCAGGGCTGAGTTAGTCATTGTGATTGAGCATTAAGTCAACTGAGGTCTTGGTCTACAAGCAAAAAAGGGCAACTGAATGGTTTATAGTATTATTACTGTCTTAAAAAAGGACTCTTACAGTTCTTTCCATGACAAAAGCTCGTACTTATCAAATTTAGAAGAATTTCAACATACAGGAACTAGGGAATAAAAGACAGTTGACAGTGATATAACAGTAAATCAGAAATTTTTGTTACATGACCGCTTATTTTTGATATATCAACCTTCAACAAAGCTATAAACATACCACTAAAATGTAATTCCAAAAGGCATTTCTGGATTCTATAAATTTTGTCTTATATATTATATTAAATTTTATACCTAAGTTAACCATGCACTACAGGATTTTATGTTTTATTTTCACTTATTTTTCTCTTATATCTGTGTACTGCTTTTCGCTGGACACCCTGTTGCCTTGTTTTTCAGATACACATATTATATATGCTATTTATCTTTAATGAGTTTTCTTCCTGCTCATCATTTGGTTCTGCCGTCTTTAGGACAGGATACTTATTATTCATATATTCCTTACTAAAATAAGAGTATGTCCTTTTTATAGTCCCTCTCTCTAGAGATATGAAGTGTCTTACTTTAGAATGACTCCTCTAGACATAGAAAGCCCAGTGTCCCCATTTCTATGCGGCAGAAACTCTTATACTTACTTGTAACCAATTTCTTGGGGAATTAGTATTATATGAATATGTAGTTGTTCATCCTTCTCCTTATAATTATAACATAATTAGGTTTTATGTACCTTTTGCTTTGACAAATATGTTTACTGTTTGAAATAGGATTTCCAGAAGATAATGGCTCATTTATTTTTGTATCCCATAATTTAAGCTTAGTGCCTGGCTCATAGTAGATTTTAAATAAATGCTGGTCAACCTGTTATCTGGCTGTTCCTGTACAGTTTGCCACTTGATGATATTTTCTCACATAAGCATCCCAGAAATGAGAGCAAAGAGCTCTTGGAAGTGTAGTTGTAAATGACTGTCCATAGTGATGAAATTTCCTTGAAGTAATTTCTAATAGGCCAGTATCAGTGCTTACATATAAGAAAATATTTGGTTGAACCTGGCAGTGGTTAAAAGCTCTTTTCTACCATGTTCTGAGAAGGGCCACTGAAAAGTTTATGTCCGTGTAAAAAACCTAAACCCAGAATCTTGTATCTTTCTGGTTTACTTGGACCTTGACAAGACCCTTACACCTATAGGACTTTGAAAGCCGAGAAGTCAGGAGACATCTAGGACAGCTCTGCTTCCTGAGAGAGCCACCAGGTCTCCCAGGCCCTGGTGGTGATTTTAGATAGTTTCAGTGAGCATCTTTGCTGCAAGAATTTTCGCTGCATGTATTTTCACCACATAACTAATTGGCTGTAAGGCAATTTTACTTTGAAAGATAAAATCACAAAACTTAGGGCCATTAAAAAGAACATAGTATAACCTTCTTAAAAAAATTTTTTTGTCTTTATTTTATTTTGAGAGACAGAGACAGAGAGCGAGTGGGGGAGAGTCAGAGAGAGAGGGAAACACAGAATCGGAACCAGACTTCAGGCTCTGAGCTATCAGCACAGAACCCAATGTGGGACTCAAACCCACTGACTGTGAGATCATAACCTGAGCCGAAGTCGGAAAGTCAACCAACTGAGCCACCCAGGTGCCTCAGGACATAATATAACCTTAAAAATGAATGACAAAATTAAAAAGTCTTTGTTGTGAAATACCAAACACTAAATATATTTAAAATATATATACGTTCATGGCAACATTGTCCAAATAACTGATTTTATTTTTTAGGACATACTTGAGCATTTGTTTTCAAAATCTTTGGTTTAGAGTTAATACATCTTTCTTACTTGTCGATTGTCTCCTATTTGGCATTACGCTTTTTCATTTTTCACTAATTTCTTCCTTCGTTGAGAGGGATATCAGTTTCCAATTACTAGGATGCATATTTGTAACTGAGCTTTGCATTGCGTTGTGAAAGCCATCTACCCTGTTGTTTGTTCTTGGCATCCTGTCACATGTCTATTCATAGACATTTGATGGTTTTCTGGGAAAGGTGGGTTCAAAACTCTGCATCATTACATAGACCATTATGAGGGCTAAGTTTTATATAATATAAAAAGTATGGAATACAAAAAGATGATTATGAAAATATAAGACTTATATAATGTAAAAATGGGAGTTTCACATCAATGGAGAAGTAAAACCAAACTGTTGAATCAAACTGTCAACCAGTTATATTTTAAACTTTTATGGCCAAATGCCTCATGGCCATTTAGTTTTGTGGAGAAAATCTATGCACTGAAAATGTTTGCAATGAAATGCTGTGACAAAGATGTCTAAGGCAAAGATAATTGGGCAAAAATACCCAACACACCTGATAGCACAGGGCTGCTTTGTTCAAGGCCTCTCGGACATGAATAATTTTCTGCCCCAGCTTTCCGTCAGTTCCTTGGAGGATTGGAGGAGAGTCAAGGAAAGCTTAACCCACCAAGGCTGTGGGAGGGTAATAATCTTCTGGGTTAGAATCACACAAGGACAGAATTACATTGTGCTTTCTCTTTATTTTAACTAGTCATTTTCCTAGCTAAATGAAAAGTTTTTAGATTCCTATGTATGTGTTTATCATACAACAGCTTTATTAAGATACAATTCATATAACATATGATTCACCTATTTAAAGTGTACAATTCAGCGGTTTTTATAATATTCAGAGTTGTACAACCACTATCATAGTCAGTTTCAGAATATTTTCATTACCCCGTAAAGAAATCTGTGCTCATTAGCAGTCACTCCCCATCTTGCCAAAAGCCGCCTGCCCCAGGCAATCACCAGTCTACTTTCTATTTCTATAAATACTCCTAAATACATAGACTTTCATTTAGCATATTTTCAAGGTTTGTCTTTGTTGTAGTATTTATCTTTCAATACTTATTTACTTGAGACAATTTACACATCCCATTCAGGCTTTTTGTGAGAATCTTTTTTTGTTGAAGTGGACATTATTGTCTTTTTTTTCCTATCATGTAATGTCTATCTTTAATAGACAAACTAAAAGAAAGAAATAACTCCTTTGTTTATAAAACTCATTTGTTGATAAGTATATTTTAAATTCTATGCTATACCATTGATTAAAATTAATATGTCCCTGCAGTTGCTTATATCAATTCTACATTCTCTGAAAATAAGACTATTTTCAAAATTTGCTCCCTATTGTTTATGGTGTACTGGCAAAGTCCTAATGTCTTACTTGCCAAATAACTTTTTCATTTACATACATTTGAGATGAATTGACATTACATTGCTGCCTGTGGGGCAAAACCACTTCAAAGTAGGGTACTTTAGACTCAGAATTTGAAAATAAATCTTTTAAAACAAATGTTACAGAAATAGTTGCTAACAGTTATATTTGCAGCCATTTCCCTAATCAGGTTTAACCATCACAGGGAATTTCAGGATTTTAAAGTTTTATATTCAAAGCTGGGATTTTAATAAGAACTAAATACTTAGTTCCTTTATTTGACAGTAGGAAGGGAAATAGTTTTTATTTGCCACTATGGAGCAAATAACTTGTAATTTTAGCTCTTTCATAACATAATCTTTTTGTTATTTCCTTTAACCTTTTAATATTGTTTTTCAGATAAATACAGTATCACTCTATCTCCTTTACCTTGTGGAAATGATTTCCTCAGGACTCCAGATTATCTATAACACTGATGAGGTACGAATTGCCCAAAATCTACTACAGAAATTAATCTCTGAGAATATCTTTTTTCCTTTTACTTTTTAAAACTTATTTTTTAGTTTTATAAATGGCTTATTCATATAATCAGATACTGGATTTTGGATATGGGATCAAGAATCTTTAGATTTTCAATGCAATGTACTTTTAAAATGAACAAAATATATGAAGGTTGTAAAGCTTTACACCTATGAAGTCTCTGCTTCAGGTAATCTGAATGAAATAAAAACTTGTAACTTTTAGAAAATGTTAGTAACAATGAAAGTAACATAGCATTTGCAAATTTTCTTAGAGATTTTTTTATGTCTTTTTTCATATTGCTTTTTGTAACCCATCTTTTTTTCCTTTTTACTGTTTGTTTATTTTTGAGAGAGAGAGACAGAGTGGGTGTGGGGTACAGGGAGAGGAAGATACAGAATCCAAAGCAGGCTCCAGGCTCTGAGCTATCAGCACAGAGCCCGACGTGTGGCACAAACCCACCAACAGCGAGATCATGACTTAAGTGAAGTTGGGCGCTTAACTGACTGATTCATCCAGGTGTCCCTGTAACCCATTTTTTTAAAGTAAAAAGATACTTATATTTTTTTATTGTGAGACCTCAGTAGTTTTCTTAAAATTTTAAAAGATGAAAAGCATGTCTTCATAGGCACTAATGCTTGAACAGATGCACATGCTGACACATTTTGAAATGTGCTACGGTGGGAGCAAAAGTTTTTATTATTGAAACGATACACACAGTGAGACTCCATCAAAGAGTAGGTATGCTACATACACTTGTTATTATTTCTCTGCGATGATCCATGTAGGGAGAACAAATGTATTATAAAATTAACACCCCAATCATCATGGGACTTCCATGAGGGTGCTGTGAAATGGTATATGTAGCCCTGTCCCCCAGTAGTTTATAGTCTTTTACATCCTTCTCATTGTGCTTTTTAAAAAAAAATTTTTTAACATTTATTTATTTTTGAGAGACAGAGATAGACAGATCATGAGCAGGGGAGGGGCAGAGAGAGAGTGACACACAGAATCGGAAGCAGGCTCCAAGCTCTGAATTGTCAGCACAGAGCCGAACGCGGGGCTCAAACCCATGGACTGTGAGATCATGACCTGAGCCAAAGTTGGATGCTCAACCGACTGAGCCACCCAGCAACCCTATTGTTCAATAAATCATTTTCCTTAATTTAACAGCGCATCATCATACCTTTACTGATTCTCTTGTTTTTATACACTTTGTACCCACATTGTATTTCCTTAGGGAAAAGGCCATGGTCTTAGAGTTCGCTTCAGGTGCTGTGTAAAATAATAAATGCCAGTGTTTGAGCTCATGAGCCTTGCTGGGGAACATATTTCCTAAAGGCAGGAACATTAGCATATGCTCATGGGTTATGTTTTGTGGTTACCCAGTATACATTGGTGTCTGTAATTGCAGTGCACGTTTGCAATATTGGATTGTTATTAAAAAACAAAAACTGTGGGGGTGCCTGACTGGCTCAGTCAGTTGAGCATCCAGATTTGGCTGAGGTCATGATCTCGCAGTCCATGAGTTTGAGCCCCACATCGGGCTCTGCTGACAGCTCAGATCCTAGAGCCTACTTCAGATTCTGTGTCTCCCTCTCTCTCTCTGCTCCTCCCCACCTCATGCTGTCTCTCTTTCTCTCAAAATAAATAAACATTTTAACTAACAAAATAATTAACTAAATAACTAAATAAGTAGCTGTGAAAGAGGCAACCTTCTGTAGTTCTTTCCTGGCACTCTTACTTGCTTTCTCGTCTTCATCTGGACAGAAACCCGTAATGTATGTTAGAGTCACATAATTTAATAAAAGTTTGTAAGTATTTTATATATATACGTAATATTTGTGTGTGTGTATATATATGTGTATTTATATATATATACATATATATATTGTGTGTGTGTGTACATACACTATAAAGTTCACCTGAGTCTGTACTTCTGTTAATGGAGATAACTTTCTATGTCATGTTTCATGACTTTTTCCACAAATAAATTTCCTAAGAATAGATGAACCAAGAATCATTCAGAAATGGGTCCAGAGAAACTTATTTTATTAAAAAAATCAAGGACTCACCCCCCAGTCTGTATAACAAACGAGCTTTTACTTTGTGTTTAAGATAATTTTTTTCTTGCTTTTTGTTGAAAGCCTCAGTTTGGTGACCCCACAACTGTAAATTTTAAAGAGAACTTTGAAAGCAAAGATATACAAGGTTAAAATTTTGTCCTCCCTTCCTAGATTTTAGACTTGCATTTATTTATTTATTTATTTATTACATTTTCTTAATGTTTATTTATTCTTGGAGAGAGAGAGAGAGAGAGGAGAAAGCATGAGCAGTAGAGAGGCAGAGAGAGAGAGGGAGACACAGAAATCTGAAGCGGACTCCAGGCTCTGAGCTATCAAGCACCAAGGTGGATGTGGGGCTCAAACTCATGAACTGTGAGATCATGACCCAAGCTGAAGTCTGATGCTTAACTGACTGAGCCATCCATGCACCCCTAGCTTCGCTTTTATTTTTAATTAAGATATTAAATCTGTTAATTGTATGTCTCAGTGTTAATATTGGATAAATCTTTATACATGGAGGTGGGAAAACTGCCTATAGGGATTCTAGTATCCCTTTCCAGTGTCATGCTGTTACATGACTAATTTTGGTATTATTTAATGATGGCTTACAAGTCATAGTGTCCTATCATTTAAAAAAAAAAAAACTAACCTCAAATACTCTTCTTACAATCTTAAAATTTAAGGAGAAATAACAATTAATTGGGGGTAATACTTAGAATGGTATATAGAGCCAATTGTATTGATGTAGAAGTTTGTGAAATAGTCTTGCCTGCTCCAGTTCTTTTAGATAAATAAATAAAATAAATATATTTTAATATAATTTATCGTCAAGTTGGCTAATATACAGTGTGCTCTTGGTTTCAGGGATAGATTCTCCTGATTCCTTGCTTACATACAACACTCAGTGCTCATCCTAACAAACGCCCTCCTCAATGCCCATCACCCATTTTTCCTTCTCCCTGTGCCCCACATCAAACCTCAGTTTTTTCTCTGAATTTAAAAGTCTCTTATGGATTTGCCTCCCTCTCTATTTGAAACTGTTTTTCCCCTTCCCTTCCCCCATGGTCTTCTATTAAGTTTCCCAAGTTCCACATATGAGTGAAAACATATGATACCTGTCTTTCCTTGACTGGCATATTTCACTTAACATAATACCCTCCAGTTCCATCCACATTGTTGCAAATGGCAGGATTTTATTCTTTCTCATTGCAAAGTAGTATTCATTTGTATAAATAAACCATATCTTCTTTATCCATTCATCAGTTGATGGACATTTGGGCTCTTTCCATGATTTAGATAAATATATTTGAGTATTATTTCCATGAATGAAAACTTTTTTATTTAAGAATGATCAAACAGTTACTTCTTCAGATTTTAAGTCTTATAATAAAAAAACTGTTCAAAACTGCATGTGCTTATTCAATGTGAGACCTGGATAAGTCTCCTTTAGGACTGTGTCTCATGTCATTTACTTTTTGTTTTGCAAATATACCTTCTACCATCTGACCTAGAAGCTTTTTTCAAATATTTCAGATTGGATGACTCATGGAATTTCTTTTGTAATCTAGTAAGTCTCTATTGATATATGAAAAAGTATCTCAGAAATTAGTGGCTTAAAATTAGTAAACGTTTATTATCTGATAGTTTTTGTGGTCAGGAATTTGAGAGCAGCTATGTAGGGTGGTGCTGAGATGCAGTCTCTCATATGTTACACTGTAGCTGTCAGCCAGGTTTTCCTGAGGCTAGAGGACCCACTGATAAGGTGACTCAGTCACATGGCTACTGGCAAGAGGCCTCTCCAAAGAGCTGCTTGAGTGTCTTTACAATATGGCGAGTAGCTTCCTCCACAGGAAGTGATTCAAGAAATCATGATGGTAATACAATGTTTTTTATGCCTCAGAAGTCACCCTCCACCATTTTATAACATCTTATTTATTATACAAGTCAGTGTGGGAGGGGAGCATAACTAATGGGATTTGTGTAAGATCGGGAGTCAGCATTCTAAGCAATAGTTTTAGTTGAACTTTGTTAGAAATTTTTTTAAGATACAAATTGTTTTCCTCTTACACACTGAAACTTATTTTTAATTTCAAAAATAGTCATTATTTTTTCCTACTCCTGTTACTGAGTTTTGTGCATGTTTATGTGCATGTTTATTCTTATAATACTAGCAGTTTTATTGCTTCTGTTTCTTATACAGTTACTTTTATGTTATAGATGCTATTTTTTGGTATGAAGTGGTTTATAGGCTGAATTTGAGGGGTCTCTGACTTTTAAAAGTTAGAATAAATCTCTTTTTTGAGTAATTTTAGAGATGTTACAAGATATTCTAAGTTCCTGCATGTCAGCAATCTACACAAAACAATGATTGTTACTCAAATTATTTACAGATGATTTTCTCTAAAAATAGAAATATACTATTATTCTTATTTCTCACAATTGTACATAGCAATAATAACAGCAAACATTTGTATAGCATTTATTATATGCTGTCACTGTTCAAAGTGTTTTGCATATATATAAATTCACTTAATCTTTACAACACTATCAGGTATGTATAGTTACTATCTTCATTTAAATTAGAAGGGTAATGCAAAGAGCAAATAAGTGGCTTGTCCAAGGTCTTTTCTGTAATTCAGTGGCAGGGCTGAGATTTAAAATGTGTGGTCTAGCAATAGAGTCATTTTTTTATACTGACAGTAAGTCTTATATCTTTGCTTTCCTTGGGCAGATATGTATGACACGTGTCAGGTGACATCATCATCATGTTCAAGTCACAAGGGCAGCCAGGAAGACTCAGGGCTTACAGATTTATATATGTACAGATGCCTGTTTTCATTTATGCATCCTAGGCATAATGCAATTATTGACAAATATTTATTGAGTTTCTACAATGGACTAAACATTGAGAAAATGGCAGTGAAAAGAGATTAGTCTCTAGTATCATGAAGTCCACATTCTAATGAGGAAAATAGAATTAATAAGTGACCAAATATATAGTATCAGATAGTGACATATATTATTATTTGAGTGTAAGGGGAAAATAGAAATAAAACTATAAAACTGTTTTTTAAGTAGAGTTATCAGGACAGGTTTTTCTGAAAAAGGACACTTGAGCAAATACCTGGGTGAAATAAGGTAACAAGTTGTACAAATATCAGAGGAAGAACACTTCAGGGAGAGGAAAAGGAAAGTGTTAAGCCTTCAGGATTGAATATGCTGGCTGTGATTGAGGAATAGCTAGAAGGTTTTATAATTGGAGTGAGTAGATGGTCAGAGAGTGGTAGAGATTACTTCTGAGTCGTCAGATGCTGTGATGAGAACTTGGGATTTTATTCCAAGTGTAGTAGGATGCCATGGGAGCTTATGAGCCAGTGGTATGATATCATTAGAGTTACATTTTAAAGGGATTACTTTGATTGCCATATGGAGAATAGACTGTAAAAGGGCAAAATTGGAATAAGAGAGACCAGTTCAGTTATTTTAATAGCTAGGGGGAAGAATGTTTATAGCTTGGACTAGAATGATGGCAGTGGAAAATATTTAGTTTTTTATATAAAGGTAAAACCAATAAAATTAGCTTATGTATTGGATAAGTAGTATGAGAGAAAAAGTTAAAGATCACACATTTATGGGTCTAACTATCTGGATAATATTATCAACTGACATAGTAGAAAAAATGAGAGAAGAGCTTTGGCCGTCTGGTGGTGATAGGAGTAGGAATTGGGAATTTGGTTTTAGAGATGTTGAATTTTAGCTGCCTATTAGACACTAAAAGAGAGATCACATGGGCAGGTGGATAGCCTTCTCAGAAGTCTCAGAGAGAAGACAGGGGTGTTAATATGAATTTGGGAGTCATTATCATACAGATGTTTAAATCAAAGGAACTAAATGAGTATTGCTAGAAGAGGGAAGGACCAAACCCTGGGCAAACTGGACATGGGAAATAACAATAGTATCCAGCAAAGCAGTTTGAGGAGGAAAGCTACTGAAAGAAGGGAATGGGGTATCTATCCTAGAAGCTAACCAAAGAAAAGTGCTTCAAGAAGGAGGAAATAATCAACTATCCAGTAGTGTCCAAAGGTCAAATCTGAGGACTGATGAGTGTGGGGGAGGAGGGGAGAGATGGGCATGGAGGAGGGCACTTGTGGGGATGAGCACTGGGTGTTACATGGAAACCAACTTGACAATAAACTATTTGTAAAAAAAAAAAAACAAAAACAAAACGATGAGGACCAAGAATTGATCATTGTTTTTAGCACTGTAGTCATTCATGGGGTGACCACATAATTCATTTTTTAACCAGGACATTTTTGATAGTGAAAGGGGATACTATTAATAATTATTCCAGGACAAGAGGCATAAGTAAGAACAATGTAAACATTACTGAAGTCACTGGTGAACTTGATGGGATGTTTCAGTGGGAACAATAACTCTGATTGGAGGAGGAGGAGAAGGGGAGACAAGGAAATAACTTTATTGAGGAATTTTCTTTAAAAGAGATCATGGAAATGGGATAGACTTGGAACCACGTCAGTCATATTGGATTATAGATTCTTAGACCTCTTTTGAAATTTTACTTCAACGTAACTTGAAAATAAATGGGTAGTACTGTGTCAGGTGTCCCAAAGGTTGATGATTCTCTGGGAGAACTTGCAGGACTTGTCATAGTCGTTGATGAGATTTATTATAGAGAAAGAATATAAAGCAAACTCAGCTAAAGGAAAAGGTACATGAAGCAAAGCCTGGAAAAAGGTTCAAGCTTTCAACAGTCCTTTCCTGATGCAGTCATACAGAACATGCTTAATTCCTCCATTATCAAATTGTGACAACATGTCTGAAACTTTGTCTCTACCAGGCAAGTTCATTAGGGAGTTATTGCGCAAAGTGTTATTGGGGTCTAGTCAGGTAAACAAGTACCAAATTTCTAACTCTCAGGAAAGCGAGTGTTCAGCACAACATCTGTTTAGTAAAATATTGTTTGCATTAACAGTTTAGGTACAGTAAACCACAACTGTGACTTAATAAACTATTCGTTAGTCCTGCCTATCTCTGAAAGAATATTTCATCATGTATTATTCATCTTAATTACAGGAATTTATAGCTTATATGTAAATGATAAAAACTATTTTGGATGTTAGAATATTTAGAGCATTTTGTATTAGACTAATGAGCAAGCATAATCATTCCTAACAAATCAGAGTTATGTATTATCACTTTTTGTTTATTCTAACCCAAATGGGAAACTTGTGTGAAAATTGAACCCAGTAGCCCCTTTATATATGAGAAATGTTAGAGATTTGTGTGTACTCCAATATTCTTTTGTTGTAAACATTAAATGAAAAAATAAAACTGTGTCATGTTTGCTGTGATGCAGCCTAGTTTTCCAGATGCTTTTATATTTCTTCTTAGGTACTCTTTTTCTGAGGTGTCTTGGAATCTTATAGTATTCATAGCTGTTGTTAACCAAATTTTAGTGATGCCAGTTTACTTAACTACACATTTTAAAATATAAAACAACATTTTTAAAATTATCAAGTATAACTTTTTTAAAAATTTGTTTCTTTGAACTTTATTAAGCATATACTTAAGAAAACTGAAGTATTAAATTACAGTTCTTAGTACATGGTGATTTGAAGAAATAAAAATCTTCAAATATAATTAAGTACTTTTACTAATCTCAGCTCCCACTTATTACTGACCCATTATGTGGGTTTGTTTAGTGGCAGTAAATTACATTTTACAAGAAAATTCTCTTTCAATCTAAATCCTCAAATACATTGGCATAAATTTTATCATAATATCCTTTTATCATTTTAACAACTGTTGGTTTTATAATGATGTACTATTTTCAGTTCCTAAATTTGATAATTTGTGACGTCTGTCTTTTCTGATTAGTCTTACTTGTAGGTTTTCAGTTTTATTAGTCTTTTTTAAAGAACCAGTTTGTAGCTTTGTTGAGTTTCGCTACTGTATGTTTGGTTTTTATTTAATACATTTCTACTCATATGTTTATTTCCTTTCTTCTTTCTTTATATTTAATTTATCCCCTTTCAAGGTTTTTCTTTATATGGAAGCTTAGATCATTGATTTTTAGGTTTTCTTCTGCCTAATGTATATGCTTAATGCTTCAAATATTCACTCTGTTGCATTCTAAAAGTTTGTTATACTTTTATTATATTCAGTAAAAATATTTTCCAGTCACTATTATGATATACATATATATATATATTTTAACCAGTGAGCTATTTAAAAATGTATTTCTTAATTTCCAAACATTTGGAGATTTTCTATCTTTTTAATATGATTTCTAGTGTAAATCTACAGTGGTCAGAAAATATTCTATATAGTTTACAGTCCTTTAAAATTTTTTGAGATTTGCTTACGACCCAGCATATGGTCATTACTAGTTAGTATTTCATAGAAACATGACGAAAATGCTTCTGGGTTCAATGTACTTTATGTTAATTAGGTTTACTGTGTTAATCAGGCTATTTATAAGTTTTATGTGTTGTGCAGTCTTCTGTTATGTTTGTTCAGTCTCCAAATTATGATTGTGAATGTTTTTCTCCATTTAATTCTGAAACATTTTGATTTATGTATATATGTATATATATTCACACAAATATGTGTATGTATATTTAAAATTACAGGCATATGATTTTAAATTGTTATACTTTTTTGTTGAGTTGACAATGTCCCATTTCAACTCATAAAATTTCTTTCTTACAATCTACTTTTTGTAACTAGACCAGTTTGTTTTGATAAGTAGTTGTATAGTATATCCTTTTTAAAATTTTTTTTAAATGTTTTATTTATTTCTGAGAGAGAGAGAGACAGCATGAGCAGGGGAGGGTCAGAGAGAGAGGGAGACACAGAATCCGAATCAGGCTCCAGGCTCTGAGCTAGCGGTCAGCACAGAGCCCGACACAGGGCTCAAACCCACAAACCGTGAGATCAAGACCTGAGCCAAAGCGATGCTTAACTGACTGAGCCACCCAGGCACTCCATATAGTGTATCCTTTGTAAGCATTAAATAATTATTGCTATTTTTAAAATCTACTCTGTAATCTTTTTCTTTTAATTGGAGTACTTAGTTCATTTGTAATTTAATGTAAATTTTGATGTATCTTGGTTTCAATCTTTCATATTTCTATTTGTTGTTGTTTCCATCTTTGTACTTTTTCTCTCCTTTCTTACATTCTTCTGCAGTTATTAAGTACTTGTTACTCTAGCATCTCTCCTTCGATTAATTCATTAGACTTTGTTTTAGGATTGTTTTAGCAGTAACTGTAGAAATCATAGTATCCTTCCAGACCATTCAAAACCCTTAGCATATTTTAGCTTTACATATTATTGTTGACATTTATTTTAATTCTACATATATTTTAGGGATGCCTGGGTGGCTCAGTTAGTTAAGCGTCTGACTTCAGCTCAGGTCATGATTTCACGGTTCGTGGGTTTGAGCCCCACGTCGGGGTCTGAGCTGACAGCTAGCTCAGAGCCTGGAGCCTGTTTCAGATTGAGTCTCCCTCTCTCTCTGACCCTCCCCTGCTCACACTGTCTCCCTCTCTCAGAAATAAATAAAAAACATTAAAAAAACTTTTTTTAATTCTACATATATTTTAAACTGGATAAAACATTAGTACTATTGGTCTATACAACAATATAAAACTGTATATCCATTTATATACATAGACCTTCACATGTACCACTCTGATGATCATCTTTCTTTCCTGGGATATTCTGTCTGGGATCATTCTCTGTACCATACTTATTGTTTTTCTGAAAATATCTTTGTTTTTATTTAATTATTGAAATGTATTTTAGGGTTTTTTTTAATACTTTAAATGTGCCATTATATTATCTTCTGGCTTCCATTGTTTTTTGTATAGACCAACTGTAATTCTTTTTTTTAATAGTTTATTGTCAAGTTGGTTTCCATATAACACCCAGTGCTCATCCCCACAAGTGCCCTCCTCCATGCCCATCACCCTCCTTTCCCTCCCTCCCACGCCCATCAGTCCTCAGTTTGTTCTCAGCATTCAAGAGTCTCTCATGGTTTGCCTCCCTCCCTCTCCTCCACTATTTTCCTTCTTCTTCTCCCCCATGGTTCTCCGTTAAGTTCCTCCTAATCCTCCTATACGTGCAAACATATGGTAGCTGTCCTCCTCTGCCTGACTTATTTCGCTCAGCATAACACCCTCAAGGTCCATCCATGTTGCTACACATGGCCAAGATTTCATTCTTTCTCATTGCCATGTTGTATTCCATTGTATCTATAAACCACATCTTCTTGATGGACACTTGATGGACGTCAGTTGATGGACACTTAGGCTCTTTCCATGTTTTGGCTATTTCAACTGTAATTCTCTTGTTGCTTCATGAAAACATTGTCTTCTTGGGCAACATTAATATGTTTTTCTTTTTGATTTATATTAGTGTCACTAAGATGTGCTAATTGTGCTATTTGTATTTATAATCCTTCTTGGTGCTTGTAGAAGTTTTCAAGTCTGAGCTTAATGTCTTTCATAAGATTTGGAAAATTCTCAGGTAGTATCTACTTAAATATTGCTTGTGCTTCATTCTTTTTTCCATTTTCCTTTTCTGAAACATCAAATATATGTGTGTTATACCTTGTCCCATATCTTTTAATCTCCTTTTCTATTCTTCTCCCTATCCTTTTTGCTATCTCTGGTTTGTTTGGATTTTTTTTTTTTTTTTTTGCTGGTTTATCTTCATATTCATTGTTTACATGCTCTAATATATATATAATTGGTTATTAAAGCCTGTTAATTAAATTTTTAATTTTAAGTATCATACTTTTCAATTCTAGAATTTGCATTTTTTTTTTTTTAGATTGATATCTTCTACTGAAATTCTCATTTTTAAAATTTCTGTTTTGGCCTTTAATGCTGTATTAACTTCCATGTTTGATATAACTGCAATCTGTGGATTACCTATGTTTTTATTATTACGATCTATTTTCTTTCATCAGTTTTATAATTTGGTTTTGTTTTCTTGCATGCCTGTTGTGCTTCATAATTGATTGTTTTAACAATTTTTTTGTTTTGCTGTATTCACTGAGTTATGAACTAAAAGAAAAACTGGTACTTATTACCAGTCATTCCCCATTTCTCTTTTCTCCTGTCCCCCTGACAACCACTCATCTCCTTTTTCTCTCTATGGATTTGTTCATTTGGACATTTGATATTCAGGGAATCATATAACACCTAAGTTTTTGTGTATGGTGTTTTCATCTAGCCTATTTTCAAGATATATCCTTGTTATAGCATGTATCAGTACTTTATTTTTATGACCAAATATGTTGAATTGTATATATATTCCACATTTTGTTTATCAGTTGCTAGAAACTTGGGTGATTTCTACTTTTTGACTATTACAAATAATGCTGCTATGGATATTCATGTTGGAGTTTTTGTGTGTGGGTATGTTTTCAGTACTCCTAGGTGTATATTTAGAAGTAGAATTGCTAGATCATATAAGTGAATTTAATGTTTAACTTTATGAGGAATTGCCACTGTTTGCTAAGGTGAATACATCATTTTACATTCCCATCAGGAATGTATGATGGTCTTTTTTCTGTGTCCTTCCTAATGTTTGTTCTTTTTTTTTTTTTTTTTGTTTTTATAGCTATTCTGTTGGGTGTGAAGTGACATCTCCTTTTGGTTTTCATCTGCTTTTCTTTTCTTACTACTGGTGTTCAGCAACTCTTTATGTTGTTATTTGCATAACTGTGGGAATTATCTGTGGGAATTCATATTTTTTACCCCTTTTTAATTGAGTTGCTTGTCTTTTAATTGTTGACAAATAAGGATTTTTAAAATATATCCTGGATATTAGACCCTTACCAAATATATACTTTGCAAACATCTCTTCTATTCTGTGGGTAATCTTTTCATTTTTCTTTATAGTGTCCTCTGAAGCATAAGATTTTTAAAAACTTTTGATGAAATCCAGTTTATCTAATTATCCTCACCACTTGTGCTTTCGGTGTCATAAGTCGGCCTTAATTTCTTCCAAATGAGATTTTGTAGTTTTCAGCATATGTTTTCCATTCTTTTTAACATTTATTCCTGGATATCTTATTTTGTAGGCTATTGTAAATAGAATTTAATTTCCTTTTCAAACTGTTTATTCCAAGTATACAGAAATGCAGTTGATTTTATTTTATTGTTTTTGTATCCTACAACCTTGTTGAAGTTGTGTTCATTTTAATAGTCTTTATAATAAGTCTGGCTAGAGGTTTATCAGTTGTATTATTTTTTTTTAAAGAACTAGTTCCTTGTTTCATTGATTGATTTCTTTAGTTTCTAGATCATTTATTGCTACTCTAATCTTTATTATTTCCTTCCTCCTGCTGGCCTTAGGCTTCATTTGTTCTTTTTCTATCTCCTTTAGATATAAGGTTAGATTGTTTATTTGAGATTTTTCTTTTTGAGGTAGACCTGTATTGCTGTCTACTCACCCAGGATTTGTTTCTGCTGCATCCCAAAGATTTTTGGACCATTGCATATTCATTTTCATTTTTCCTATGTATTTTTTAAACTTCTTTGATACCCTGGTTGATCCATTTGTTGTTTAGTAGCGTGTTGCTTAACTTCCATATATTTGTGGTCTTTCCGGATTTTTTTCTTGTGGTTGATTTCTAGTTTCATAGCATTGTGGTGAGAAAAGGTGGATGGTATAATTTCAATTTTTTTGTCTTTTTGAGGTCTGTTTTGTCCCCTAATATGTGACCTATTCTGAAGAATATTCCATGTGCACCTGAAAGGAATGTATATTGATTCCTCAGGATTTTTTGTATAGGATACCATGTCATTGGCAAATAGTGAGTGTTTACTTCTTAGTTTCCAATACAAATGCCTTTCAGTCTTTAACTTACGTAATTTCTCTGGCCAGATCCTCAAATACAATGTTGAATGTAAGTGACAAGAGTGTACATCCTTGTTTTATATCTGATTTTAGGGGGACATATGCTGTTACTTGTGGACTTTTTTGTAGATACCCTTTATTAGGCTGAGGAAATTTTCTTTTCTTCCTAATTTTTTTTTGGTGCTTCTGTCATAAAAAAAAATGTTCATTTTTCATATGTTTCAGATGTTTGTGCATCTGTTTGTATTTTATTTTATTAATGTAGTGTATTTCAGCAATTGATTCTTTTATTTCAAACCAAACTAAAATTGGGATAAAAACTAATCAGTCATGGTATATAATCCTTTTTATTTATTGTTGTATTCCATTTCCTAGTATTGTTTGTGTATTTTCTACATTGATACTCTTTTTAAAAAATTTTCTTTAATGTTTATTTATTTTTGAGAGAGAGAGAGAGAATGACAGAGTGTGAATGTGGGAGGGACAGAGAGAGAGAGGGAGACATAGAATCCAAAGCAGGCTCCACACTGTCAGCACAGAGCCTGATGCGAGACTCAAACTCACACACTATGAGATCATGACCTGAGCCAAAGTTGGACGCTTAACCACCTGAGCCACCCAGGCACCCCAATACATCGATACTCTTAATGAATATTGGTGTGTACTTTATTGCTGGGTTTTTTTTTTTGTATTTGCTATTTTTATTGTGACATCTCTGTCTGGGTTTGATGTTAGTGTAATAATGCCCTCACAGAATGGGTTAGGAAGTGTTTCTCTTGAAGAGTTTATGATGGGTTAGTTTTAATTCTTTAAACATTTGGGAGAATTCACCAGTGAAGCTAGATGGGGCTGGGCTATTCTTTATGGGAAGATTTTTTATTGTGATTTTAGTCACTCTACTTATTATACGTCTGTTCAGATTTTCTGTTTCTTCTTGAGTTGGTTTTGGTATATCTCTTTCATTCTTTATAGTATTGTTTATCATATTTCCTCTTTTTCTTCATCAGTCTAGCTAAAGCTTTATCAATTTTATTGATATTTTCAAAGAATCATTTTTGGTTTCATTGATTTTTCTCTATTTTTCTATTCTCTATTTTATTTGTTTCTCCTATAGTTGTGATTATTCACTTCCATTTGCTTTGTATGGACTTACTTGCTCTTATTCTAGTTTTTTAAGATAGAAAATTAGATTACTGATTTGATATTTGTTCTGCTTTTCAAATATAGACATTTTTAATTATAAATTTCCTTCTATAGCCTAATTTGCTGCATGTCATTATTTTTGATATGTTATTGTTTTGTATTCATTCGTCTCAGTGTTACTTATAATTTCCCTTGTGATTTCTTCTTTGATTCATTGGTTATTTAGTAGTATACTGTTTCATTTTCACATATTTGTGAATGTACCAATTTTCTCTGTTACTGATTTATAATTTCCTTCTATGGTGCTGTAGAAGTACTTGGAGTGATTGTAGTATTTGTACTTTTTTCCATTTTTCCTTTTCAAATCAAATTTTAATTTTGGTTCCTGTTAATAGTCTCTGTCTCTTTATTGACTCTTATTTGTGATACACTATTCTTACCAAATTATCTTTAGTTCTTTGTACATGCTTTCTTTCAGCCCTTTGAGCATATGTAAAATAATTGATTTAAAGTCTTTGTATAGTAAGTCCAATGTCTGGGTTTTATCAGGGATACTTTGTTTCTAATTTAATTTTTTTTTTTTTTGAGAGAGAGAGAGAGCACATGAGTAGGAGAGAGGTTGAGGAAGGGAGAAAGAAAAAGAGAATCCTAAGCAGAATACATGCTACATGCCCAGCATGGAGCCGGACATGGGTCTCGATCTCACAACTGTGAGATCATGACGTGAGCTGAAATCATCAGTTAGACACTTAAGTGACTGAGCCATCCAGGCACGTCTATCAGAGACGCTTTTGTATAAGTTTTTCTTATTCAGGTATATGGGCCATAATATTTTGTTTCTTCATATGACTCATATATTTTTTGTTGTTAAAACTGGATATTTAAAATCATACAATGTATCAACTCTGGTAATCTGATCTTCCTCCTCTAAGGTGGGGTGGTGTTGATGTTGTTTGTGTTATTTGATTGTTTAGTGTCTCTTTAAAAAAAATTTTTTAATGTTTCTTTATATTTGAGAGAGAGAGAGAGAGAGAGAGGGAGAGAGAGAGAATGACAGCATGAGCAGGGGCAGAGAGAGGGAGACACAGAATCAGAAGCAAGCTCCAGACTGAGCTGTCAGCACAGAGCCCGATCCGGGAGTCTGCAAGATTATGACCTGAGCCAAAGTCGGATGCTTAACTGACTGAGCCACCCAGGCGCCCCAAGTGTCTTTCCCAAAAAATTTCTGTGAACTTTGTATTCTTTGTCATATGTGGACATTGATGTTTTGCTCAGTTAGCTAAGGGTTCAGTTGATGATTAGACAAGAATTTCCTTAAAAGCTTTAACCAAGTAAGTCTCCTAGCCTTTCCCAAGGTCTTCTGTGTGTGTTTGGGGCACAGCATGGAAACTTTCACAGAGAGTATATCTCCTTTGGCCTTCATTTTATCCTTTTGCAGAGCCTTAAGTTCAGCCAGAGTGAGGATTTTAATTATGTCTCAGGCCTTTTCTGGTTATAGGCATAACCGTAAAAATGTACATTGCCTCCTGGCTTTCCAGGAATATGTTCGAGATTTCAAAACCTCTATATACATCTCATTTTCCATCTTAAAAACATTTTTTTTGTTTGTTTCAGGCAACTGCAGTGCTCAGTCATTGCCTCTGATTGTTTTTGTTATATGCCTAGGGCAATGGCTGTGCACATTGTACAATCTCTGAGTCAGGTCATTTAAAGTGATGCCCGTTTTTAAGAAGCTGCCAAACAATTCAGTAATGACAGTTCACTGGGATGGTGAAATGGGGGAGTTCCAAACTTGTTTTGTCCTTTCTGGTGGCTGTTAGTTTGCTGATTTTCATAACTACTATGATTGTGTGGCCTAGGCTACAACAGAGCTGGGGAGAGGTAGTAGGAATAGAACAATTTAATACATTCCAAAGCTCATTCAAGTGAGATTTCAGTCATTTTTCTTGATTAAATGTTCTTTACATTGTTACAAGCTCTTGTTTAATTTCTAGAGTTCTGAAAAAGTTGATTTTCATGATTTTTGTCAGTATTCTTACTGCTTTTTGGATGACTAGATTTTCTGAGTTCTTTACCGTGCTGTTCTGTGAGTTGAATTCCCATTGTAATTATTTTTAATGTGACTTTCTGTTTATACATTTTTTTCCAACAGCTTTTTATCCTGCAGTTTAGCCATTCCATTAAATCAATTAACCCAGGAGTCCTAATGTATTATTAACTATTTAAGGAAAAAAACTTTAATAATATGCAACCATTTTGTCTCATTTAAACATCTTGTGTAACAACACATTTAATAGCTGTCTAAGATTCTATACCTTCTGTCAGAAATATGCAGCTAAAAGTGCCTACTCTCCATTCATTCTCAAATGTATAGTGAACACCTGTTGTGTGTTTTGACAGTGGTAGTGGCGCCTATTGTTTGCTGGACATTGTTTCTTTTATAACAGTAGTACTGTTATAAATGATTTTTTTGTTGAATATATGTACCTATTTGGTCCAGTATATTTGAGGAGTTGTTAAAACTTAACTATTACCTTGAGATAATTTTTGTCACTTCACTGATTTTATTATTAAGCAGTCAATATTTACTTCTGCCCAAACTAGTATCTTTGAATTTTTAAAAAACTGAAATGGAACTCTCAAGTAATTATGTAGAAACTCTTTTGTAATTTTTGCTGGGTGTATGGCTGTTATTGGATACATTTAGGGTTGTCATAGTTAATAAAGTTTGTCTTATGAATAATTGAAATTTATCTTTCATTTTGGCCTTTCTGAAATTATAGCTCAACATGAAATGTTAGACTAATTCATCCTGTATCTGTTGGGAATTTACTACAGTGGCTTAAATAAAAAGGTGTTTGGTTTTTCTCATATAATATGATGCCTGGAGATAACTAGCTGCTTGATCTGTCAGTTTCTCTTTATTATCTCAGAATAGCTGCTGTAACTACTGGCATCATGACAAAAAGAAGGGAGAAGGTTGATAAAAGTGGTATGTTAGGTACTTTTCATCCGAAATAGCCTTTTTTATCAGAAACCTCAAAAGCTTTCCCAAAGTCCTCAGAGACTCCTGCTTATGCCTTATATAAAGCCACTTCTAACTACGGAGGCAGGCTAAGAAATCATGGTTTTTTTTGGTTTTGTTTTGTTTCCATCATGTATAGTTGGTCTGTTCAATAGAAATAAATGCCAACCACTTGTGTGATTTAAAATTTCCAGTAACTACATTAAAAACAGCAGATGAAATTAATTTTTATAATGTATTTTACTTAATGCAGTATTCTTAAATATCTTTATTTTAACATGTAATAAATATAAACAATTATTAAGGAGCTATTTTTTAATTTTTTTAAAGTCTCCAAAATTGGTACATATTTTACACTGAAAGTCCATTTTAATTTGGACCAACTGCATGGCAAGCACTCAGTAGACACGTAGCCTTAATGGCTACCTTAGTAACTGCACATGGTTGTTTCTCATCTTTGTTTGTTATTTACAGTATATTGAAGTTTTATAATGTAATGAAATGATTTTATACAAGAATCAGGAAATTATCTTCCTTGAGATATTTACCCATCTCCTGTCCTCTACTACAAAACCTAGCTTTTCTTGATGAAAGAAAGGTTATTCTACCTCATTTTTCTTATGTTCTGGTAGTGTCTCATGAGAAATTTAGTGTCTTATAAGCCGTGTACATGCTATTATATATGGATATATCTTAACCTATTTTTTAATAGATAAAATGTTAACTTGTTGCAAAAACTTTGTTCTTTAGAGCACCAGTCTAGTCATCAGATTCATTGTCCAACCATTGCTTGTTATCATTCCGTGTCCCCATGGCCTTCCTGTCTCGTGCTCTATCTCTTGAAATGTTCACATTTCTGAAACCTTCCTCATACCTCAAGTGGAAATTTGTCTTTCTCTTGTGATGATACTTATAGACATAATTCAGACCGTATTATAGTGTTATTTAAGAGGTATTTTGGTTATGATGTATTATAGAAAGAACTAAACACAGATTGCCATCATCCATAGTACAGATCTTTTTTACAATATTGCTTCTAGGTTTGGGTGCTATAATCGAAGTGGAATTATCAGACATTGGAGAGGATTCAGATTTGTTACTGTTAGAAAAATAGCACCTTGTAGTGCTTACATCATTTTAAATAACGTAGAATAGATGCTAGAAGTGGACATACCTAAAAAGATATGGTTGATATAGATTATCTCTTGAGCTCTTTCCCAATCCAGGCTCCAAATATTTAAAAATAACAATTTTTTTTCTGTCTTCAGTTCTTCATTTTATTTTATTTATTTATTTTTAATGTTTTATTTATTTCTGAGAGAGAGAGCGAGCCCGTGAGCAGGGGAGGGTCAGAGAGAGGGAGATATAGAATCTGAAACAGGCTCCACGCTCTGAGCTAACTGTCAGTACAAAGCCAGGCGTGCATCTCGAACCCACGAACCGTGAGATCATGACCTGAGCCGAGGTTGGGCGCTTAACCGACTGAGCCACCCAGGCGCCCCCTCAGTTCCTCATTTTAAAGTATAGATACCAAAACTGCAAGAGACCACCTGGCCAGTAAACATTTTATGTTCTCAACAAATATGCCAAACATTATGCTAGAAACTAGAAACATTTTATTAACAGGACAGACACAGTCTCTAATATCGTGAAAAAATAACAATTATTTTTAATTTTAAAAACTATTTTTGTTAGCCAAATAAAAATATTTCCCAAACATAAAAATTTGTTCCTAGTTTCCTATACATGCTTTGAAATTTAGAAATTGAATTTTGTTTCAGTGTTGTGTAGTGTTGGTAGGAGATAAGAGAGATGGGGAAATTTCAACAATGTTCAATAGGATAAAATGGATTTTTAATTGTTATTACAATAGCCTCTTCATTTCAGGATAATGTTATAATTTGGGGAATTAAAAAAAAATTAAGCCTACAGTATGTTGGTATAGATTTCTTAATTCGACATTGTAAACCTGAAGTAGATAACTTCTCTCATTGCAGAAATAAAAACAGATTATCTCAACCATATAAATGGTCATTGGTTAATATGGATTTACTTCATATATGACAAATTATAGGAAAAATATATATTAATAATTGATCATAATCATTTTTTTCAAATATGTTTACATTTAATAATCAAACAGTTGTAACCTTTACTGTTATAGAGAAGTTAAATATACATATAGTCATAAGAGTCTCTTCTTCTGTTTCATCAGGAAATGCTAATATTTTAGTTTTGTGAATGGCTGAATTACTTGTCTAAAAGTTTTTAATCTGTTATGTGGTATGATGGTTACTTTAGAATCATATATAAGGAATTTCTTGTTCCTGGGAAAATATCATTTGTGACAAATATTTCTATTTGGACAGTAAAATGACATTTTGGGAACTAGAATTCACTTGTATTGGTCAAACTAAAATATATCATGTTTAGCTACAAAGCAAATTTTGAATAATCATTCTTGAATTATAGCATAAAATTGAACTCTCAGAATTATTCCAAATTACTGTAAGAGGAAGGCAAGTTATTGAAATTTTGAACAATTCTCTTTCCATGTAATTAAGCAGTGTTTAGAATATATATTCTTCCTATATTTTTTTATTAAGAATTAAAAGAAAAGAGTCATTAGTGTCCTATAGCATGACAGAAAAACCTTTTCAATGACTTACCTCTTTTTAATTGTTTCGTAGTTATTTCTGTGCATTTTGATTTTGTTACTATTGGTTGCAGGTTCTCAACTGCTATGGTAATGAAGTCACTGATGATAAGATGAGGTGCTAAAGTTAGGATGTAAATATTTGATATGTGAATTACACTCTTTGAGGGTATTGTTTTTCAGTTTTGTGTCACAGACTCTAAGTCTAAAGTTCTCTCTCGGCCAGTGACAGGGCAGACGCAGGATTAAAATAGGAGAGAGAGATGGCTAATGTCCGGGAAAAGACAAAAGCCCTAATAGGGGTCCTCTTCCCATTTTTATTAGGATCAGAAGGCCTACAAACATGACGGTGGATGTGCACAAAGAGACAATGAATCTGTGAACATTAACTTGTGGACGTGAGGGAAAGGAGGTCTTGAAGATACTTGGGGTTAGGAGTTTGGGTCTATACAAAACAAAATCCTGGCACTAGGTAGTCTCGGGAAGGTTGTTTACAGGGGACATGAGGCATCACCTCTGTCTAGGGGAGGAGACACGTAGGACATATGACCTCAGAGTTAACAAGGCACCTTTTATTTTGTTAATTATCTCTGCTCTGGGCTACTTCACCTGCAGCACAGGGGTCTATAGCCCAATTTACCTATTTACCTAACTTGGTCCTACCTTCCTGTGAAAGAATCTTTCTGTTATATTATTAAATTGGGCACTTTGCCCTGATTGCCTAATCTTATTTATTTCATATATCTATGTATTGGGGGCCTCTGCTCCTCCCTACTTAGTACTAGGGTGTTTTGCCCCTCCCTCTCTATTCTGGGGGCTCTGCACCCCCTTTCTATTCTGGGGTGCTTTAGCACCTCCCTTTCTATTCTGGGGTGCTTTAGCACCTCCCTATTCTTGGTTGCCTTATCTTGTTTACCCAGACTCAGGTGTGAGCATCCTATTGCTTTGTACTTCTTTATGCCTTGTTAACCCATTGGTGTAAGCCCAGGGAATCCCTAAGCTTATTCCCCAAAGTTCTGAAATTCCTTTATTGTTATTTAATGTCCTGAGATGTCTTACTAGGATGTCTTGAGACTTTAGTATTTTTCTTTTTACTATTTCAAAACTCTACTTGGCTTACTTAAAAATTTGTAAAGGCCTTTTATCGGAATTTTAGATCAAGTTATATTACTTGGTATTCAGTGGTATATTATTTGGTTACAGTATACTGAATCTGGCAAAGGGTTCTGGTTTCTTTTCAGTAGAATTTTTGTTTGGATGACAAAAATTTTGTTTTCTGAAATGCCTGGATGAAAGTTCTGTAGAATTGAATACACCTGCACTTGTCACCTATAACAGCATAACAGAAGAGTAAGTCCTCATCAAAGACAAACTATTTTAATATTTTCAGAAGAAAGCAGGATATAATTCAGTTGAAAAAGATTAATTTTTTAATTTTAATATTCCTGGGATTTATGCACATAAATGATCACTGTTTTAAGGTAAGGAGGGCTTTTTCTTCAATAATGCCAAAGCATTGAAAGGGTAATTGGCTTTTCTGTTGGTGTTTATAGATATCTTAAATATATGTCCATTTTTTTCAACAAATATTTCTTGTGGTCCTTTCAAATATTTCTTGTGGTCCTTTCATGTATAAGAAACTAGGATAGGTAATGGGATAAAATGGTGGCTAAGATAGCTCATCCAACTTGAGAAATCAGGAAGGTTTTTCTCTTCTAGGAAATTTTTTCATCCAGGTTGATGTCTGAAGGCTGTGTAGGAATTATAGGTGGTTGAAGTAGAATAAGAATATAGTAGGAGGAGACAGTAATATGTAGAAATCATCAAACTTGGGAAAGAACATAGATTATTCTAGGAACTAGAAGAAGTTTCACTTGTAAGTTTTTGGGGGCAACCAGAGAGGTAGCATTGTAGGGTGGCTGTCACAAGAGATATTTGGTCATGTTTCTGTAAATGTGACCATACAACTGACTAAGCTGGTTGTTTAGCCTCTCTCACTCCAAAAATATATATTAAATAAACTATAACAAAATTTATTTTAAAAACAACTAAGTAACCAAGCACAAATAAAATAAAGAAATCCCTAGATTCCAGAAATGAAGATAAAATTAGTAGATTTGCATTTGAGTTGATGATGGGGTAAGCTCAGAAACTTAATAGATTCAGATATATTATGTCACTAAGCTATTATAATTTCTTAACAAAGTACTCCCAAATTTAGTGCCTTATTTACAACTTTTGCCCACAACTGGCTGGCCAATTCTGCTGGTTATGACCAGGCTCAGCTGGTCTTGGCTGAGCTCAGTCATTTAGGTTGTAGCTAGTTGACAGGTTGACAGCCGATGACTGATATAAGCCATCTGTGCTCCACATAGTCTTTGATCCCCCAGAAAGGAGCTAGGATTAATCTCAAGGCAAAGTAAAAGATCTAAGAGAGTAGATACATGTTAGGCTTCTTGAGACCTAGGCTCAGAATTGGTACACCCTTACTTCTACCACATTCTGGTGGCCAAAGTAAATCATGTGTCTAACCTCTTCTTGTAAGGAACTATAAGATCATATTTTAAAGGGCATAGATAAGGAGAAAGGTGGAAGATTGAGTCCATTTTTGTGATCACTGTACCATACATAGATTTTTTTTTTTTAATGTTTATTTATTTTGAGAGAGAGAAAGAAAGTGGGCACAAGCAAGGAAGGGACAGAGAGAGAGGGAGAGAGAAATCCCAAGCTGTCTCCACGCTGTCATTGCAGAGTCCAATATGGGGCTGCAGCTCACATATCATGAGATCATGACCTGAGCTGAAATCAAGAGCTGGACCCTTAACCGACTGAGCCACATGGGCTCCCCACTGTATCATAGATCTTATGGGCCCAGGGTTTGATTTCTTAAAAGGTCACACTGTAACAAGAGATGCTGGCTTGGGTAAATTCAAGATGAGATGTTACATATGAAGTCTATGCATAAACTTACAAAGAACTATCTTCTCTGGAAGGAGAATAAAAAACCTCTGCTCACTGGCCCAGAGAATAGGAAGCTACTGTTGTCTAAGATCGTAGATTATGCTGTGTGCTGCTATGGGGTCTGAAACAAAGATAAAATTGCTTTTTAGGTACATATGCACAAATGAAAACCTTTACTGAAGTGCCTTAAATAATACAAATAATAATTACAAATGATTATAAATTACATGAGGAAATTATTGTGAACAATCAGGTATAGCAAATAGGAAAGCTTGCACTCTGAATTTTAGATAATAGAAATATTTGAGACTCTAAAATAAAAATGTTTAATTTTTTTTAATATTATAGAGACAAAATAATATAAAAGAATATATGAAAAAGATCCAAAAGTGATTATTAGAAATAAAGATTATGAATAACTAAAAGGTTAGTGGACATGTTAAAGAATAGTTTGGACATTGCTGAAGATAGAATTTATGAACAAGTTGATAAGTGCTGGGAGAACAGAGAAGTAAAAACGATAGAAAATATGAAAGAATGTGTAAGAGTCATTGTGGATCAAATGAGAATGTCCAAAATATGCTTCATAAGAATAAAGAGTAGAGAGAATTGGGGAAAGGCAGTATTTGAAGAAGTGGCGATTGATAATGTGAATTAAGAAAAACATGAGTCTTACACAGAGTAGATAAAAATAACTTCTCCCTTCTGCCGCCCCCTTACCCTACCCAGAAAATTCCTGAGGAATTATAAAACAAGTGATAGAGGAAATCTGGGTCTCTAGTTGACATTGTGGAAGTAAGCTGCCCCATTAATCTGTGTTTTATAAAATTTAAAGGTTTTTTTGATGGGAAAAAATTTTTTTGATGGCTTGAAACAACATAGTAACACTCGTGAAATGTGCAACTCTTATTTACAGCTCTAAATGAGAGAAAGCCCCTGTGTAGTGTCCTACTGGGAGTTATAGCTGAGGACAGGGTAACAAGCTGCAGCTATAGGGGACACCTTATGTATAGCAAGCTTGGTGGAATTAACTAGGCTTTGTAGTCTCCCTGTGTACTGGCTAATTCGAATACTTCTGGGCCTGTAGGGTCTGTCTCTATTTTTATGGTGTCTAGTCCTGACATTAAAATTAGGGTGGGTGTATAATGTACAAAGTGTGAAACCCAATACGAGAAGTGGTTAGGATATGAACTTATCGGTACTTAATCCTCTATTTTATACAGGAAGTGGAAGTGACCAGTCTCCAACCATTGCCTCAAAATTGAAATAAGACAGCATTAAAACAAAGAAGTAAACAAAAATATATCACATATGGACAAACAATACTATACAATAAATCAATTATATCTTAAAATGTCATTGTATTTTGGGGTTTTCTTTTTACAGCAGTCCGGTTTTTGCCCTGTGTATCTAAGATAAAGGTATAAAGATTTACATTACTTAATGATTAAGGATACAATATTCTGCCATCTTTAGCATTCAGACATTTATTCAAATAATTGTAATAAAGGTGCTGTTCTTCCAGGTATCATGTATACACTAGTAAATAAGAATTGGGAAAGAAGAAGGAGCTTTAAAAAAAAGTTTCTAGAAGCCTGACCCAGTGACGTTAGCTTAATATTATTGGCCAGAACTTGGTCACAAGTTTGTTTGTTTGTTTGTTTTGTTCTTAAAATTTTTTAACCTTTTTTTTGAGAGACAGACAGAGAGAGAAAGAGACAGCAAGTGGGAAACCGGCAGAGAGAGAGGGAGACACAATCCAAAGCAGGCTCTGGGCTCTGAGCCGTCAATAAAGAGCCCAATATGGGGCTCAAATCCACAAGCCATGAGATCATGACCTGAGCTGAAGTTGGATACTTAACCAACTGAGCCACCCAGGCACCCCACCCTTTTTTTAAGGAGTATAATTTATGTATTTATTTCAGTTTATTTGTATATTCTGAGAGAGGGAGACAGAGCATTGAGTGGGAGAGGGGCAGAGAGAATCCCAAGCAGGCCCTGTACTTCCAGTGGAGACCCCAGTGTTGGGATTGAACCCAGGAACTGTGAGATCATGAACTGAGCCAGATCCAAGAGCCAGATGCTTAACCAATAAGCCACCCTGGAGCCTGGGCACAAGGTTTTTTAAACTATGGAGGGCATTTTGGCAACATCTAGTGAAGTTGAAAGTGCACTTAGCACTTCAACTTTCATATATATACCTTAGGTCAGAACTTTCCTACTAGGATACTACAGACAGGTTAAGATAGGCCGAAGAACTACGTCCTTCATCCTAAAGCTGTTTGTGTCACCTCCCAGGACAGTAACTTCTGGTTGCCAAGAGTCTTGTCCAGTTACTTCAGTGTGTTGTACAAATATTATTTCTATGTTGTCAGAATGGCTGGGAATCTCCTTCCTAGAAGCATACTAAGATGTTCATTGCAATAGTGTCACATAAAACATTTGTTACAGTAGAATTCTAAATAGTAAAGTAAATAGGGATATAGAAAATAACCTTTAGGCAAGAGCTACAGTAATAATTATTATGTGGAAGATTTACTAATAAATGCTAAAGTTACTGGGTAAAAACATGAAGAGAATCAATCTATGTAGTCTTAAAGCATTTTCCTTAATATATTTATTAACTATAAAGGGAAAGATTGTAATATTACAGAGAAGAACCCCAGTGAAACCACTGTAACTAATTGACCAGTGTTATCACATCCTGTAAGAAGAAATTGTCACCATCCCCCTGCCATGATGCACTAAAAAAATCACAACATTACTTCTATCACATTCTTGCCCGAAATGCATAACCTGTTGCCAAAAGTACATAACCTCAGTCCAGTTTTAAGAAAACATTAGGTAGGGGCGCCTGGGTGGCTTAGTCGGTTAAGCGTCCGACTTTCGCTTGGGTCATGATCTCACAGTTCGTGGGTTTGAGCCCCGCGTCGGGCTCTGTGCTGACTGCCAGCTCAGAGCCTGGAGCCTGTTTCAGTCTGTGACTCCCTCTCTCTCTGACCCTTCCCTGCTCACGCTGTCTCTCTCTCTCCTAGAAAAAAATAAAACATTAAAAAAAATTAAAAAAAAAAAAAAAAAAAAAACATTAGGAAAACTGAAATTATGATCAAATAACTAATTAATACTCTTTAAAATTGTCAAGGACATAAAAAAAAAAAAAACAAGAGTGAGGGTGACATAAACTAAGGCTCCCCTAATTACAAACTAAATACAATGAGGTATGCTGGTTAGCATCCTGGAACAGAAAAATGACGTTAATAAAAAACAAATGAAATTCTAATACAGTCTTTAGTTAATTATATTGTACTAATGTTAATTTCTTGATTCTGATCACTTAACCACAGGTAATAAGATGTTAATATTAGAGAAATCTAGATGAGGAATATATAGAAACTGAACTCTTTTTGTAACTTCTGTTGAAGTCTAAAATTAGTACAAAATTTAAAAAAAATTAACCTAAATATCCATATTTAGGCAAATGAATGAGTGAGGCATTATCAAATGATTGGAATATTATATGGGTGTTAAAACTTATTAGATTCACATATATCAACATGGATGTGTTCAAAAATTAATGTTAAAAAAATCAAGCTGCAAAAAGATACATATAGCATGATGCCATTTATGTAAAATTTGAAGATGTAAAAACAACTTATTCATATGTATGTGATAAAAGGTTGAAAACATGATGGAGAATTATTTACACCAATTTCAGTTTACAAATTACATCTGGGGGAAGTGGGAGGGATTTGGCTATTTAATAAGTGCTTCAACTGTTTCTGTTTCATGTCCTTAAATGTCAGATCTAAAGCGGAGATGGCAACATGTTAACATTTGTTAAACTTAGTTGATGATTCCATGGGTGTCTGTTATATATTTTTCGTGCTTTTTATGCATGTGTGTAATGTATGTATAACTTAAAATATATAATCCTTTAACTGAGTTCTTTGGGGGATCAAGACATTTCTGATAGGTAAATTATCCCTATGCAGTAGTTTAAAAAGTGAACATTTGGAGAAATGAGAATTTGAATAGAAAAATCTATGCCTTAAAGTAAAGTAAAATATTTTCATTTTCTGAACCTTAACTTTTTGGTTAAGTTTGCACACAGTAGGTAGAACCTAGGCTAATTAAAGAAAAAAGTGTTATTTGTATATTAGGATCTTTAGGAGTCTCTTGAAAAAAGAAAATTGACTTGCATTCTCAAGATTTTCCTGCCTATTAGAAAGTTACTCTAATGGGAAATTCTAATACACTTGAATTTAGTCTCAAAACCATTTTTCCCCCTGCTGTGAGAATATCGGGTTCTATTTACATGAACTGTGAATCATTTCTGTTGGGGATACTTAACAAAAGAAAGAATTAAGGATCAGAAAAAATTGTAAGAGAAAAAAGGGGAAAGCAAGAATGGAGCTTTTGCTTTGAAAATACAGCAGGAGGAAAAGAGAACAAGGTAGAACTCACTTTCACACACCAATTGCCGAGGAGAAGCATGTATAATAGAAATTTCATTTAAACTTAGCATTTCACACATGATCTGAATTGTTTTATTTTAGTGAATATTTATCAAAAGCCGCATTTTTAAGGATTTTTAATTAGGTCATTTGTAATATTAGTCCTCCTTACTTGATTTCTCCATAATGTCGTAACTTTTTTATTCACAAATTATCCTTTTGTAAATGTATATATATATATATGTACACACATATATATTATGTTTTATAATGCATATATAGACATAGAGAGTTAAATTGTTCTTTGCCTTTGGTAAACTAATTAAAATTGCATTTGCTTATTAAATGTGAGGCCTTCTTAATCTCTAATTGTCATTTTTTTATTACACATACCTTAATTTTATTAAGTCCATTAAGATTTTGTTTTTAAGCACAATATTTATACCAAATCACCATCTCCCAAAATGTGATCATTTCATTGACATTTAACTGTTTTGAAATGATTTCTGATATGAGTTATTTATAGATAAGCTAAACATATCCAGAAAATGCTACTGGATATATTTGACTATGACTATTTTAGCTCTTTCAGATTAGAAATCTTTCTCTATAGTCTTTTTTCCCAAAGTGGCTTTCAAAGATACATCTTCAAGTAAGGTAACACAAACTAGAAATTGGTATGAAGATGAAGCAAAAGGCTAACAACATTGGGTACGTAAACTGGAGTTAGAATTGAAGTTTGTATCCAAAATACCCTGACCCTATAAATGGTTATGATCTTGATTTTCATATCCTAGCAATCCCCCTAAATGCCCAGTCCTTCTTAACGAAAGCATAGCATTTTGTGTGAAAAACAGCAGATGTGTGTTTCTGAGTTCAGTGAAGTTATACAGGTCCATAATTCCTTATCTGAAGAAACATTTGGGACCAGATGTTTTTAGATATCAGAATTATTTGGGTTTTAAAAAAGAAACACTGTTTAAATAGGTACCTTAATCTTCGTTTGCCTCTGTGCCTTTTTCCCTTTGCTCATTTGTTTCTTAAATTCCACATATGAGTGAAATCATACGCATTTGTCTTTCTTTGACTCTTAATTATAGTGAACAAACTGATGGTTACCAGAGGGGAGGTGTATAGGGGGATGCATTAAATAGGTGATGGAGATTAAGGAGGGCAGTTGTTGTCATGAGCACTGATTATTATATGTAAGTATTGAATCACTGTATTGTACACCTGAAACTAATATTACATTTTATGTCAACTTACTGGAATTTAAATAAAAACTTTTTAAAAGAAGATACCTTACTTATGTAATGGCCCTGGCACAGTTTAGGGCAAAACCACATCATCAGCACATTAATATTTTTGCATAAGACATATGCATATTCGCATAAAGTGAGATGAATAAGGCAGATAACCTTATGTCATTTCTGAATTTTGACAAATGAGTTAAGCAAAACAACTGGATTCAGAGTTTGTGGGATTTTTGTATTACAGATAAAGGGTGTTAGACCTGGATAGTAATTAGAGGTTGGGTGAAGATCACCTAAAACAAAGAAATATTAAGAACTCTAGTTTGACTTTAAGTGTAATTTAAGAGAAAGAAGTCAAAGGCTTCACCAGGGAGGAAATGTTTGACCTGGGACTGAAGAAAGTTCACAGAAAACTGTTTTCACTTGGAAATGAGCAAAACCAAGCTCAACTGGAATCTAATGTTCCTGTCAGACAGTAGAGTATATATAGAGGCACATGAGGATAGGGTGGGAAGATTATGGAAGATTTGAATGTCAGACATGATTTGTGCCAAGATTCACAAAATCTTTATGACCAAAGAACTGTTGTGAAAAATACCAGGGCATGGTGTCCAAATGATATGGGTGATCAAGAAGACACAGTAGCAAAAATATGTTTCTAGACCAAGAGTATTAAAACTCAGTGGTGTCAGAGGAAGAAAAAATTGAGAAGTGCTTACAAACTGTACGACATGGTATTTAATGGGAAGTCCAAATGGAAATATTTGTATTTTGGGTATTGAAAGAAAGGTATGGGTTGTAAGTATTCTGAGCTAGAATGCCAAAAATTACAGAATTGCAAGCATGCATTGTAAACATACAATGTTTGTTAAGGTTTTGGCTCATTTAAAAAATTGGATAGGTTCTTATTTTTTTAATCCTATTTTTTAATTATTATTTTTTTATTTTAGAGAGAGAGAGAGAGAGAGCATGACCAGTGGTAGAGGGGGAGAGAGAAAGAGAATCTTAAGCCCTACGTTCCATGCAGAGCCCGATGCAGGGCTCAATCCCATGACCCTGGGATCATGACCTGAGCTGAGCTGAATAAGAGTGGGACGCTCAACTGACTGAGCCACCCAGGCACCTCTGGATTGGTTGTTTTCTGATTATTGAGTTTTAAGAGTTCTTTATACAATTTGGATTAGCAGTGTTCTATCAGATGTTCCTTTTGCAAATATTTTCTCCCAGTCTGTGGCTTGTGTCCTCAGTCTTTTGGTAGTGTCTTTAACAGAGCACAGATTGTAAATTTTATTCAACTCCAGCTTATCAATTATTTATTTCATGAGTGATTTCTTCGGTGTTGTATCTAAAAAGGCATCAATGGAGTGCCTGGGTGGCTCAGTCAGTTAAGCGTCTGAATCTTGGTTTCCACTCAGGTCATGATCTCACTGTTCATGAATTCGAGCCCTGAGTTGAGCTCTGTGCTAACAGTGTGGAACTTGCTTGGGATTCTCTGGCTCCCTCTCTTTCTGTTCCTCCCCTACTTACTCTCTTTCTCTCTCTCTCAAAATAAATAAACACTAAAAAAATGAAAACTAAAAAGGCGTCACTATACCCAGGGCCATCTAGATTTTTTCCCATGTTGTTTTCTAGGAATGTTATGGTTTAGCTTTTATATTTAGATTTATGACCTGCTTTTAAGTTAATTTTTATAAAGGGTGTAAGATCTAGCCCTAGATTAACTTTTTTGTATGTGGATGTCTACTCATTATTTGAAGAGCCTTTTTTATTTCATTACGTTGCCTTTGTTCCTTTCTTAAAAATCAATTGACTATTTATGGAGGTCTGTTTTGGGGCTATCTATTCTGTTTCGTTGATTTATTTGTTTATTCTTTTGCCTATACCACACAATCTTGATTACCACAGCTTTATACAGCTTTTTTACCATAGCTCTTAAAATTGGGTAGCATGAGTTCTCCAACTTTGTTGTTGTTCTTCAATATGGAGTTGCCTATCTGGGTCTTTTGCCTCTTTATAAGACTTTAGAATATGTTTGTTGATATACATAAAATAACTTGCTGGTATTTGGATTGGGATTTATGGAGTCCATAGATCAAGTTAGGAAGAATTGACATCTTGACAATATGGAGTCTTCATGACCCCACATGAAACATCTCTATTTATTTAGTCATCTTTAATTTCATTAATCAGTTTGTAGTTTTCTTCATATAAATATTGGTATATATTTTGTTAGCTATATACCTAAGTATTTCATTTTGGGGGCTGCTGTTTTTAATTTCAAATTCTACTTGTTTGTTGTTGGTATATAGGAACACAATTGACTTTTATGTATTAAACTTATATCCTAAGAATTGTTATATGCACTTATGAGTTCCAGTTTCTTTGATTTTTTTTTTTGGTTTTTCTAAATAAATGATTATATCTCCTGTGAGGAAGAACAGTTCTATGTCTTCCTTCCCAACCCATGTACCTTTTATTTCCTTTTCTTGCCTTACTGCATTAGCAAGGACTTGCAGTACAATGTTGAAAGAGTGGTAAAAAGGGACATACATGCTTTGTATTGATTTTAGTGAGAAGGATTGTTTTTCACCATTAAGTATGATTTTAGGTTTTTCATAGATAGTCTTTATCAAGTTGTGAAAGCTTTCCTCTATTGTTAGTTTATTGAGAGTTTCTATGATGAATAGTGTTGGATTTTCTCAAATGCTTTTCTGCATCTGATGATCATATGATTTTTCATTTTTAGAATGTTTATGTAATGTGTATGTTAATTGGTTTTCTAATAGCGAACCAGCCTTCCATGACTAAGATAAATCCCACTTGATTGTGTTGTGTAATTCTTTTTATACTTTCTTGGAATCATTGTGCTAACATTTTGTTGAGAATTTTTGCATCTCTCTTCATAAGAGAGAGTTTGTCTTTAGTTTTCTTATAACACGTTTGTCTTGTTTTTGGTATTAGGCTATTGCTCATATAATGAAATAGGAAGTATTCCTTCTGTTCCTGTATCCTCTAAAGGAGATTGTGGAGAATTGATACAATTTCTTCTTTAAATGTTTGGTAGATTTCACTAGTAAAATGTTAAGATCTGATCTTTTCTGTCTTATAAACTCGTTTATTATTGATTCAATTTCTTTTTAAAAAAATTTTTGTATGTTTATTTTTGAGAGAGGGAGAGAGAAAGTGTGACTAGGGAAAGGACAGAGAGAGAGAGAGGGAAACTGAAGATCCAAAGTGAGTTCTATGCTGTCAGCAAAAAGCCCAATGCAGGGCTAAAACCCACAAACCATGAGATCATTATCTGAGCTGAAGTCAGATGCCTAACCAACTGAGCAACCCAGATGCCCCGATTCAATTTCTTTAATAAATACAGGTTTGTTCAGTTCATCTATTTATTTTTGTGTGGTTTTAGTCTGATTGTGTCTTTCATCTAGGTTATCAGATTCATGGGCAGAGAGTTGTTCATAGTATTCCTTTATTTATCTTAATTTCCATGGGATCTGTAGTGATATCTCCTCTTTAATTTTGATACTATTAATTTGTGTCCTCTCTCTTTTTTCTTAGCCCATCAAGAGGCTTATCAATTTTATCTATATTTTCAAAGAAAAAACTTGTAGTTCATTGATTTTGTTTATTGATTTCTTGTTTTCAGTTTCACTGATATCTGCTCTGATTCTAATTATTCCATTTTTTCTACTTTGGACTTAATTTGCTCTTTTTCCCTCATTTCCTATGGTGGTATCTTAGATTATTGATTTTAGATTTCTCTTTTTTAAATATGCATTCAGTGCTGTGAATTTCCCTGTATACACTGCTTTCAATCCATTCTATAGATTTTTTAAAAGTTGTGTTTTCATTTATCTCACAATATTTTTAAATTTGAGATTTTTTTCTTTGACTCATGTTTTTAGAAGTGTGTTGTGTAATCTCCACATATCTGAGGATTTTCCAGTTATCTTTTTGTTACTAATTTCTAGTTTAAATCTATTGTCTTAGAGAAAACATTGTATAATATATATTCTTTTACATTTGTTAAGGTGTATTTTTGGCCCAGAATGTGGCTTATCTTAGTGAATAGTCTATGTAAATTTGAGAAGAATGTGTATTTTCATGTTGTTGGGTGAGCTAGCTTATAGATGTCAATTGTATCCAGTTTATTGATGGTGTTACTGAATTCAACGATGTCCTTACTGATTTTCTCCCTGCTGGAACTACCTACTTTTGATAGAAGGGTCTTGAAGTGTCCAACTCTGTTATTGAATTCATCTATTTCTCTTTTCAATTCTGTTAGATTTTGCTTCACATAGTTTGATGCTCTGTGTGTTATATACCTGTTAAGGATTGTTATGTGTTCTTGGAAAATTAATTCCCTTCTTTATTTTTGATAAATTTACTTACCTTGAAGTATGCTCTGTCTGAAATTATATAGCAACTCCAATTTCTTTTGATTAGTGTTAACATGGTATATTTTTCTCCATTCATTCACTTATAACTTATTTGTGTGTTTATATTTAGAGTTGGTTTCTTATAGCTAACATATCATTAAGTCATGGTTTTTAATACACTCTGACAATCTCTGTCTTTTAATTGGTGTATTAAGACCATTGACATTCAAAGTGATTTTTTTAATTAAAAAATTGTTTTAATGTTTTATTTATTTCTGAGAGAGAGAGAGAGAGAGAGAGGCAGTGTGAGCAGGGGAGAGTCAGAGAGACAGGGAGATACAGAAACTGAAGCAGGCTCCAGGCTCTGAACTAGCTGTCAGCACAGAGCCTGACACGGGTCTCGAACTCACAAACTGTGAAATAATGACCTGAGCCGAAGTCAATGCTTAACTGACTGAGCCACCCAGGCGCCCCTCAAAATTGATATAGTGGATTACTCTCTACCATATTTGTTACTGTTTTCTATTTGTTGCCCTGTTGTTTGTCTATTTTTGTATTCCTTTTTTTCCTTTTGAGGTTTTAATTAAGTTTTTAAATATGATTCTATTTTCTTTCCTTTCTTAGCATATCCATTATACCTCTTTTCATTTTTGTTAACCTGTTGCCCTGGAGTTTGTAACATACATTGACCACTAATCCAAGTCCACTTTGAAATAACAATACCACTCCATGTGTGGTGTTTTATAACAACAAAATAATCCTAATTCCTTCCTCCTATCCCTTATATCTTTGCTGTCATTTACTTATATATATAAGCATACAGACACACACACACACACACACACACACACACACACACACATATCTCATGACATGACAGGCACCAGGGCACCTGGCAAAAGCCAGAACTCCCTAACCAAGCCTCAGCTCCCTACCTACGCCTCCTTACAAGAGGTGAAGGAGGCTTTCAAGGTATTTTCTGGTTTTGGCAAGGTTGGGACACCTGCTCCCTTGGAACAGCCGCCTTTTTTTGTTTTTGACATACCTGGTGTGACCCTGGGGTAAATCTCCTGAGATCTAGGGCACCGTATCATGGGCACCTGGCACTAACCTAGCTGAGCCTCATTCCAGGAGGCAAAAGAGGCTTGGAAGCCCTTTTTTTAGATTCAGGACTGTTGGGAACACACCTGCTCCTTTAAGTACAGCCTGGCTTCCGTTTTTACAAACCTCAACGGATCTCAGGGCAAATCTTGTGATACTGCGTGTGTATGCCCCCATATATATATATGCATACATACAATATAAACATTATATTGTTGCTATTTATTAAAATAAGCAAACCATTATCTGTTAGATCCTTTAAGAAAAATAAAAATAATAATTTTTGTTTCACATTCACTTATTCCTTCTTTGATGCTTTTGGTTTTTTTATGTAGAGCTAAGTTTCTTTCATATTACTTTCTTTCTCTAAAAAGAAGTTTCTACATTTCTTGCAGGACAGGCCTACCAGCAACGTATATTTTCAATTTTTGTTTCCCTGGAAAAGTTTTTATTTCACCTTCACTCTTGAAGGATAATTTCTCAGGGTACAGGATTCTAGGTTAATAGTTTGTATTTCCTTCTAGCACTTCCACTGTTTCATTCTTCTCTTGAATGGTTCTGAGAAGCTAAATGTAATTCTTATCTTTGTTCTGCTGTAGATAAGGTGTTTGTTTCCTCTGACTTTTTTCTAGATTTTTTTCTTTATCTTTGATTTTCCTTTTGTTATTTGAAAATGATATGTTGAGGTGTAGTTTTTGGGGGCTTTTATCCTACTGGGTTTTCTCTGAGCTTCTTGTATCTGCGGTTTGGTGTCTGGTATTTAATTTGGGGAAATTCTCAGTTATTATTGTTTCAGATATTTCTTCTGTTCCTTCTCATTCTCATACTCCTTTTTTCTCAAAAATTTTAAAGTTTTATTTATTTTGAGATAGAGCTTGCACATGAGCAGGAGAGGGACAGAGAGAGGGAGAGAATGAGGATGCCAAGAAGACTCCACACTGTCAGTGTGGAGCCCAATGTGGGGGCTCAGGTGCGCAAACGGTGAGATCATGACCCACAGTCAAGAGTCAGACACTTAACCAACTTGAGCTACCCAGGCATCCCTGCTATGCCTGTATTCCTGGTACTACACCTCTTTTAGTTGTCTCACAGCCCTTCAATTTTGTTTTGTGTGTTTCAGTCTTTGTTCTCTTTGCTTTTCAGTTTTCAAGGATTCTGTTTATATAGCCTCTAGATAAGAGATTCTTTCTTCAGTTGAATCTCTAATATGTCCATCAAAGGCATTTTTAATTTCTATTACAATGTTTTTTATCTCTAGCACTTTTGAGGAGTTCATTTTTAAGATTTCCATCTCTCTGATTACATTGCCCCTGTGTTCTTGCTTACTACTACTTCATTCAGCAGATTCCATATCCTATAATCATGGTTGTTTTAAATTTAATCTGACAGTTACAACATCTTTGTCATGTATAGTTCTGATGTTTACTTTGTCTCTTCAAAATGTGTGAGTTTTTTTTTCCTTTTGATTTGCACTGTATTTTTTTTCTTGATAGCCTGACATGATGTACTGTAAAAGGAACTGTTGTAAATAGGACTTTCGTAATGTGGTGGTGAGATATGAGGCAAAAGGAAGCCAAGAATTCTGTAATCCTATAATTAGGTCTAGTCTTCTAGTTAGCCTGTGCCTCTAGACTATGAAGTTCACAATTGTGTCTCATTTTTTTTTTCTCTTCCTTTAATAGAGTAGCTATAGTAAGCTGGAGTTGGAGCATTTCTCTTCCTCATGTGGAAGACTAGAACTAGTCTTCAGTATTTCGGTATTTCCCTTCCCCAGGTCAGTTAGGCTCTAATAGTCCAGTAGGTCAAGTTCTGGATAACTGTTTTCCATTGAGGTGAGGCCTTGTTATGAAAAACGTAGTGTTTTAACATAGAGATTTCCCTCATGCTCCAAAGGTAGAAGGTAGAGTCTTCCTATGGAAGCTTTTGTAAGCCTTAATGGTGTAAGGTGAAGATTATACCTCACTTTCTAAAAGTTTGCATTGTACCCTTTGCTTTTATAAAAGACCTGCGTTAGTATAGTAATGACTTTTTTTTTCCTTTTTCTTTCTTTCTTTCTTTCTTTCTTTCTTTCTTTCTTTCTTTCTTTCTTTCTTTCTTTTTTTGGTAAAAGTGAAAATCCCCTTTGGATTTCTTTCATTTAGTAAAAACAGATACTAATGTAGGTCTTTTGTAAAAGTGAATTAACATAAAATGAACTTTTAGAAGGCAAAGATACGTACATTTCAAAACAGTTTCTTTTCCCCTCCCCCTGCTGGAAGCCAAAGGGGATTTTCCTAAGATATTTTCTATGGGAACCTGATTGAGTTCTTGGAGGTAAATCTCAGTATATTATGGGCCACTCCATATGACTAGATCCTCATGAAGACATTTACTGTCAGAATTTCACTCTCAGTTTTTAACTAAGCCTCTAGTAGTTCCATTGCAGTTCAGATTTTACTACCCCAGCACTGATTTCCAAGGTGACTTTTGCTCATGAGTCTCTACTCCAGGAAACCTATATTCACCTGTGGGTCTCTCCATTCTTGGGACAATATGCCTTGTGTCCTCCCCTCTTTTATGGATCTGAGAAGAGTTGTCAATTTTTCAGTCTGTCAAACTTTTTACTCATTAGGATGGAATAGAATGGCAATTTCCAAACTCCTTATTTGTGGAACTGGTATGTAAATGGTATTTTAGTGTTCCTCACAGGGCTTATTAACCAAAAATGCCTTTCCAGCCAGCTATTATACCATTTAGGCATTCTAATCAGACTGCCTTACTTGGGCCAAGCCCTATCCTGACATCTTCCAACAAGGAGGAGGAAACAGAAATATGGATTATACACTTGAAAAGTTTGTTATTTCGAAGAAGGAACCAGATGTTTTCAAATCTTCAAACTCGAAGACTTGACTATGTGTATTTTCTGTATGTATTATAAAATCTAAATAGCTCTAAACACCATAGAAGAGCTGAAGATAACAGGTTTGTGAAAATGGCCATGATTTTTATACAGGCAGATTTTCCTTAGGGTGTATAGGCAAGTGAGCAAGAAATTAGGAAAGCTGAGGAGACCCTCACTAAGATTCAAAGTAAATATAAAATAAATTTACTGTAAGTATGTAATGCTTCACTCTTTGGTAGGGTTTTGGGATAGGTGTGTGTTTTATGGAAATCTAGAATTATCTTATGCTCTGTTCTATTTCTAAAGCCCCAACACCCTAATTGCTTTTTTCTTCACTGAAATATGTCAGCTGGTTTTGGCCCTGAGGGCAATTATATGTTGGGATGCAAAGTGGAAAGGTCAGGGATTTAAGTGTCCCAGCCATTCATCTTTTGGGAGAGAATCTTGGTAGGCTGCTCTCTGATTAACTCATGAGCAAAGTGCTTGTTAACTCCAGGCTTAGAAACTTTACAGAGATTCTAGAGAACAAAGAAGACTCATTTAAAGAGGATATGTTTTCCTCTGCTCTGATTTCTCAACCAATTCTTTTCTAATGCTTTCTTCTTCCTGTAATTTGTTAAAGTTTCTGGTTTACTGGTGGAAACCTTACCTTGGTTTTTAGCGTTTTTACTGTGTCATTTTTAAAAGCATATACATTATATTAATTATGTGTATAGGGTGGGTGTGGAAGATGCATATTGCCACTTCAGAAGAGATTTTGAGATGAAGGTTAGANCCGCGAGATCATGACCTAAGCGAAAGTCGGACGCTTAACCGACTAAGCCACCCAGGCGCCCCAACGATGACTAAATTTAAAACCTTGTTAATTAGGACCAGTAGTCCAATTAAGATATTGTCTTTATTAAAATGAATGGCTTTATTGGGACGCCTGGGCAGCTCAGTTGGTTGGGTGTCCAACTGGCTCAGGTCATGATCTCGCAGTTCTTGAGTTCAAGCCCTTTGTCAGGCTCTGCTGACAGCTCAGAGCCTGGAGCCTGCTTTGAATTCTGTGTCTCTCTCTCTCCTTGCCCCTCCCCCACTCGCACTCTGTCTCTCAAAAATGGATAAATATTTTTAAAAAATTAAAATGATGAGCTTTATTAAATAAGAACTAACCATAATCTTTGCTTTCTATAATTACTTTTGAGAGTTCAAATTTCATCAGTTGTCTGAAATTTTTAAAAGGAAGCTGTGCATCTTGGCCCGTTGTTTGGAGCCCATCTCCAACCCTAAGCTTCGATTTATAAGATTGGGCATCTACAGCTGTAGAAAAGGCCAGAAGAATACTAGATTCCAGGATTAATGGACTCAAGACTCCAGGTTGATCCAACATAGACTGACTTATTTTAGAACTGAGAAATAACTTTTTATCTCCAAAATTTTAGACTTATTTAACATTTCACATGAACATGTTAGAAAACAAATAGTATTACCTAGTATAAAATAATGCTTTGTATTTTTCTTAATTCTTAAGATACCTAGCCTCCATGAATACTAATATATCACTGAAGAATTATAGTTGGAGCATTGACAGGATTTAAATTTTCTTTTTTTCTTTCTTTTTTTTTTTTTTTAATTTGAGGGGGAAGTGGGGATAATCAGGCTCCAAGTTCAGGGCGGAGCCTCATGCAGGGCTCAATCCCACAACTCCAAGATCATGACCTGAGCCAGAATCAAGAATTAGACACCCAACTGACTGAGCCACCCAGGCACCCCTAAATTCTATTTCTGTACTGTGTATTAGAGTCTCACTTTAGACATTATATGAGAAAAAAAAAAGTATAACAGTATTCATAGTAATATAATAATCACAAGAAATTTGAACATGTTAAAATAAGTGTTGGTAGGCAAGTGTGTAATTGGATATCAAATGATATCTGATTGTTCTTCTCAGTATCTAAAGAGCCTGTTACTGCATGTGTCCTTACGTTTCCTTTCTTTTCTTTTAGGTTTCTTTTATTCAAAACCTTGTATTTTGTGTAGAAAGAGTTTACCGTGTACCTGACTTTGGTGTCTGGGAAAGAGGAAGCAAATATAATAATGGCAGCACAGAGTTACATTCAAGGTAATTTGCTGATTTCTGAATGTTTTTTTAATTTAAATTATGGAATTTGAATAAAAATCAATGTATTGGATTGCAGCTGTGGTTTCTGTGTTAATTTTCATCTCTTACTTTTCTATATATGATACAGATGAAATTCAGTTAAAAGTAAAGCAAGAGACTACTCTCAGTGCCCATGAACAGATGCAAGAAAAATGTAGGGTATCTTTCCCAACCTCCCATGATGTCAGTTTCCATTTATCAGCCTCCAATCCAAGCCTTGGCCTTGCTGATCTAAGTCTTTCTTTTTCCTTTTTGAAATGACACCATTTGAAAGATCAAATATATTAGGATTGTCAATCACCAAATGTATATACATTGCATGTAAAATTCCCTTCCATATTGTAGAGCTGATTTTTTTTTTATCCTAACCAGATACTCACACCTTTCATATAAAACTTAACATTTTTTGGTTTCTGTAGGATGTATGATCAACATATTGAGTTCTGGTTTAGTGGGCTTAATAAACAACAATAGCTGATGACTGATGTTAATGGTGTATGAATTTCCTTTACTCCTTAGGGTTAAAGAAATAGCTTTAGTAACTGACCATACCTTTCAAATATCCAAATTTTATGCCTGTTAGGTTATCTTTTAACCTAAACGTATAGCTTAATTGCACCATAAATAAAATACCTAGGAATAAACTTAACCAAGGAAGTGAAAGACTTGTACTCCAAAAACTATGAAACACTGATGAAAGAAATTAAAAATGACACAAAAAAAGGAAAAATATTCTATGCTCATGGATTGGAAGACCAATATTATTATAATGTCCATACTACCCATAGCAATATACAGATACAATTACAGATGTAATGTAATTCCTATCAAAATTCCAGTGACATTTTTTGCAGAACTAGAATGAATAATCCTAAAATTTGTATGGAACTACAAAAGACCCCAAATAGCCAAAACAATCTTGAGAAAGCAGAACATAGCTGGTGGTATCACAATTTCATATTTAAAGATATACTACAATGCTGTAAAATCAAAACAGTATAGTACTGACAAAAAAATAGACACATAGATCAGTGGAACAAAACAGAGAGCCCAGAAATAAACCCATACATATATGATCAGTTAACCTGCAACAGAGGCAGCAAAGATATACAATAATATACAGTGGTTCTGGAAAAAATGGACAACCACATTGCAAAAGAATGAAACTGGACTAGTTTCTTACATAATACATAAAAATAAACTCAAAATGGATTAAAGACCTAAATGGTGAGACTTGAAACTATAAAACTCATAGAAGGAAACCTAGACAGTGATTTTTTTGACATAGAAATATTTTTTTAGATTTGTCTCTTCAAGTAAGGGAAACAGAAATAAAATTGAACTATTGGGACTACACTAAAATAAAAAGCTTTTGCCCAGTGAAAGAAACCACCAACAAAAAGGCAGTGTACTGAATGGGAGAAGATATTTGCAAATGGTATGTATGATGAGGGTTTTATACAGTTTGAAACCAAAGAAACAAAGAATTTGATTAAAAATGGGCAGAGGACCAGAATAGACATTTTTCAAGGAAGAAATACAAGTGGCCAACAGACCTATGAAAAGATGGTCAACATCACTAATTATCAAGGGACATGCAAATTGAAAGCACAATGAGATATCATTCTACACCTGTCAGAATGGCTAAAGTAAAAAACATAAGCAACATCAAGTGTTGACAAAGATGTGAAGAGAAAGGAATACTTGTGTGCTGTTGGTGGGAATGCAAATTGGTATAGCCACTGTGGAGAATAGTATTGAGGTTCCTCAGGAAATTAAAAATAGAATTACCATATGATCCAGAAATTCCACTAGTAAATATTTACTCAAAGAAAATGAAAACGCTAATTTGGAAAGATATGTAAACCCCAAATGCCCATCAACAGATGCAAAAATAAAGAAGATGTGGGGTGTGTGTGTATATATATTGGAATGTTACTCAGCCATAAAGAGAATGAGATATTGCCATCTACAATAACATGGAGGAACCCAGAATGTATCAAGCAAGTGAAATAAGAGAAAGGACAAATTCCATATGATATCACTCATATGTGGAATTTATAAAACAAAACAAAGAGAAAAACAAAACACCAAGCTCTTAAATACAGAGAACAAACTGGTGGTTGCTAGAGGAGAGGTGGCTGGGGGATGGGTCAAATAAAGAGAATTAAGATTATACATATCTTTAAAAAAAATTTTTAAGTAGGCCCCATGCCCAATGTGGGCCTTGAGCTTATGATCCTGAGATTAAGAATCACATGCTTTATTGACTGAGCCAGCCAGGTGCTCCAAAAGTATACATATCTTAATGAGCACTGAGTAGTGTATAGAATTTATTCATTGTATTGTACACCTTAAACTAATTTAATACTATGTTAATTATACTGGAATTTAAAAAAAAGAATAGCTCAGTTAATTAGCTCCATCCAATTCATACTAAAAAATTAAGAGTTTAAAGGTTATCAGCTATAGGTCAGTTTAGAACAGTGAGACTTAAATGAACTAGAGAAACAGTTTAGGAATCGCTGGTTAAGAGGATATACTTTTTTGAACAGAAGGACTAATCACACACAGGTTTAGTTTAGGTATTTTAATCTTAATATTTACCCCCTGTTCATTTGTGTAAGGATATTCCTATTTTTCAGGGCTGCCTTTAAACTCTTTAAACCAAAACTCTTTGCTTTAGAAAAGAAAGGAGTCTTCTATAAATTAAGAATTTGATCTCAAACCTACCTTTGAATTGTTTTGGTTATTGGGAAGCAATAAGGAAACCTGTATTTAATAACTTAGTAATCCAGATATATACCCAAATGGAAAGATAAGTTTTTGAAAGTATTGACTCCTAAATAGAACTTTACATTTAACAGCATAATCTCCTTTCTTCACTTTGTAAAATTTGTATTTGCAATATGAAGAAGACCTTAGAAGCAAAGAATTTAAATATGATTTTTTAAGCTTTTTATTTTTTTAAAAGCTATCACTAAAATATCAGATAAGTAACCATCATAACACTACTTTATTCCATTTAAGATATTTTTAGTGGCCCATTTTTCCCATACATTGTTATTTAAAGTAACTAGTCTTTTTAAGTCATTTTTTAAGTCATTTTCTAGTCATTGAGTTATGATAGAAGCAACCATCCATCCATTGTGCTTCATTTTATGAATTTTTACCACACTGAACAATTCATGAACACCCATTAAAACCATGGTACTGTAAAGTCCTTGTTCTTTCAGTGTGATTGGATTCAGTAACTCAGGGAGTTAAAGCATAGTAGTAATGAGCAGGAGACTGAATTTAGTTCCCATGCTTGCCAGTTCATTTTTTGGATTCCATGGTGAGTTATAAATCACTTTGTCTAAACCCATCCTTTTGTCTAGTAAAACTTGATGTATGTAACGAATCACATTATTATAAGCTATATCCCAAGAAATGTTGCTTTTAGTTCTTTTAAATGTTGAGGTAACATTTTGCAAGAATCAAATTGGTGTATGTTCTATTGATAATAGTCCCCTAATATTAATACATTCAATAGCTAATCATTAGAATAACTTAATTTTCTGTGTCTTATGCTAGTAAAATATTTTTAATTCTTACAACATAATGTATTATATTTGTCAGTAAAATGTAAATCAGATTAGGAGTATGTTTGAGTTTCTGAATAGCTTGATTTAAATAAGCGTTGAATAGTAAATTGACATATTTGTAAATTTCAATTAAGTCCAATTATTTAACCAGTTGCATTAGGAAAGAAAGTTCAAATGGAAAGAATTCAACATTTACTATATTCCAAGCACAATGTTTGTTTCTTTTGTAATGGATTATTTAGAAGACCATTTCTAAATTCATCTCTTAACTATCTTTTTGTACCATTATTAAAGACAGAACCTTGGGCTGGCTACATTATGGATTTGATTTAGCACAGACTTTCTTATATATTTTTGCCTTTTGAATAAGTTATTTTTTCCCTCACTTCTCAAAATGCTGCAAACAATCGTAATAACACATACCTCACACTATAGGGGGAAGTTTTCTGGTTTTACTAGGTTAGATGCATGTGTTTGTGCATAAGCCACCACATATACTTTACTCAGATTTTATTCCTTTAGGTTCAGGCCTTGTCATTGCTCTAAAGTGTCTTTGTATTGAAAAGAGACTACTGTCCTTGTCTTGAGTATACTAGCAGTATCATGTGAAATGTTATGTAAATTTGTTTAACCTGTGGTAGCATCAAGTACTTGTTCACTGGCAGTGAAATGCAAGGGACCCAGAATAGCTAAAGCAGTCTTGAGAACAAAGTTGGTTCATATTTTTCCATTTTCAAAGTTTACTGCAGTACTATGCTTATGATTAGTATAATAATATGCTATAATAGTTAAATAGTGTGATAATGGCTTAAGAACAGATATAGAGGTCAATAGAATAGAATTAACAGTCCAGAAATAAATCCATATATTTGTGGTCAGTTGATTTTGATGAAGGTGCAAAGACAGTTCACTAGAGAAAGGATAGTCTTTTCAACAAATGGTGATGGGGCGATTGGATATCTACATCAAAAGAGTGAATTTGGATCCCTACTTCATACCATGTACAAAAATTAACTGGAAATAGATCAAAGACCTATATGTAAGAGATAAAACTGTAAAACTCTTAGAAGAAAACATGGTTGTAAATTCATTGTGACCTTGGATTAGACAAGGTCACACTTTAGATATGACACCTAAAGTACAAGCAACCAACAAAAAGATTCTCTACAGGTTTTTGTGTGAACAAAACATTTCATTTATCTGGGATGAATGCCCAGTAGTACAGTTGGTATGTAGTTGCATGTTTAGATTTCAAAGAAACTGTAAGACTTTTTTCAGAGTCCTGTATCATTTTACTTTCCTACCAGCAGCGTATGAATGCGTGATACAATTTGTCTGCATCTTTGCCAGCATTTTTTGTTATCACTACTTTTTATTTTAGTTACTCTGATTGGTTTGTAGTGATACCTCCTTGTGGCTTTAATTTTCATTTCCTAGTGGATAATGATGTTGGATCTTTTCATGTGCTTATTTGCTATCTATAGATTCTCTTCAGTGACATGTCTCTTCATTCAGGTTTTTTGCTCATTTTCTGCTTGGGTTTTTTTTTTATTGTTGTTTTCTTGTTAGTTTTTTTAGGGGTTTTTTTTTTCATGTTTATTTTTGAGAGAGACAGACAGAGTGTGAGCTGGGGAGGAGCAGAGAGAGAGGGAGACATAGAATCCAAAACAGGCTTCAGGCTTTGAGTTGTCAGCACAGAGCCAGACACAGGGCCCGAATTCATGAACTATGAGATCATGACCTGAGCCGAACTCAGACACTCATCCGACTGAGCCACCAAGGTGCCCAGGTTTCTTGATAGTTTTTAATGTAATCCCAAATACTAGTCCTTTGTCAGGTAAGTGTTTTGCAAATATATTCTCCCAGTGTATAGTATGTCTTCTTCCTGTAAACAGAGTCTTTCACAAGCAAAAATTTTTAGTTTTAATGAAATTCAGTTTATCAAGTTTTCCTTTTATGGAGTGTGCATTTGGTGTAGTCTGATAACTCCTTGCCTAACCCTTGATCCTTAAGATTTTCTTCAACAACTTGTTTTCCAAAAGTTGTATAATTTTATGTCTTATATTTAAGTTCATGATCCAATTTGAGTTAATTTTGCATAAGATTCAATGACCTAAGGTTGAAGTTCTTTCTTCCTTTATCTTTTTTATCTGTGAGTGTCCAGTTGTTCCAGAATCACTTGCATTTGTTAAAAAGACTATCATTCCTCCATTGAAATGCCTTTGAGCTATTGTTAAAAATAAAGTGGGCATATTTGTATATTTTGGGTTTCTATAGGTCTATCCCTCTACCAGTATTATACAGATTTGATATATGATATGTGATATGTGATTTTTCTTGTTAGCCTGTTAATATTATGATGGATTATATTGATTGAATTTTGATTATTAAACCAGACTTGTGTCCCTAGAATCAAGTCTACTCAGTCAGTTGTGGTGATAATTCATTTCATATGTTGCTAAATTGTTTAGTCATTTTTTGAAAAGGATATTAATATTTATGTGGGTGAGGAATACTGGTGTATAGTTGTCTTTTTGGGTACTCTTTTTGTCTGGTTCAGGAATCAGCATAATCCTAACTTCATAAAATAAACCCCAAACTTTCTCTCCTTTTCTGGAAGAGAGTATAAATAATTTTGGTATTAACTTTTTTTAAAATTTCAGTAGAATTCTCCAATCAAATCATAGTCTTGGAGATTTTCTCTTGGCTGTTTTGGAATTATGAATTAAATATCCTTTGGCCATTTTGAAATTATGGATTATATATCCTTAAAAGTTATAGGGCTATTCAAATGATTTATTTCATTATTGAGTAATGATAGTTTTATTTTTTTAGGAATTGATTCTTTTTTTCTAAGTTGTCAAATTCATGTATATAGAATTATTTACAGTGTTTTATTATATTTTTGCTGTCTACTGTGTCTTTTATGATATTTCCTTTTACTCCTCATATTGGTCATTTCTATCTTTTGTCTTATGTCTTTCTCAGGCCTGCTAGAGGTTTGTCAATTTTCATTAGCTTTACAAACAATCAGTTGTTTCACTGTTTTTTTCTATTTTTTCTTGTTTTAAATTTCATCGATTTCTGTCCTTATCTATATATTTTTTCTTTTTGATTTGGGTTTATTTTGTTCTTTTTCTAAGTTCTTTACATTGGTATTTGATTTGAGGCTTTTTTCTCATTGTAGGATATGCATTTAGTGTTATAAATTTCCCTCTCAGCACCACTTTAGCTGTTCTACACAAATTTTGATATTATATTCATTTTCTGTTTTTTCCAGTTTTTAAAAATTTAAAACTTTTTAAAAGTTTAAACTTAGGTTAGTTAACGCACAGTATAGTGTTGGTTTCAGGATTAGAACCTTGTGACTCATCACTTACATATAACACCCAGTGCTCATCCCATAACAAGTGCCATCCTTAATGCCCCTCACGAATTTAGCCCATCCCCTACACACCTTCCCTCCAGCAACCCTCAGTTTCTTCTCTGTATTTATTCTTCTCTCTTACAGTTTACCTCCCTCTCTGTTTTTATCTTATTTTGCTGTCCTTTCCCCTATGTTCATCTGTTGTGTTTCTCGAATTCCATGTATGAGTGAAATCATATATTTTACTTAGCATAATACCCTCTAGTTCCAGCCACATTGTTGCAGGTGGTAAGATTCCATTGTTTTTGATTGCCAAGTCATATTCCATTGTATACATTTACCACATATTCTCTTTTTTTAAAGTGGTATAACACCTTTATTCATTCATTTATTTATTTTCAAGATATAATTTATTTTCACATTGGCTAACATATAGTGTGTAAAGTGTGCTCTTGGATTTGGGTAGATCTTGGGTAGATTCCCATGGTACATCGCTTACATACAACACCCAGTGCTCATCCCAAGAAGCGCTTTTCTCATTGCCCATCACCCATTTTCCCTCTACCCGACACCCCATCAACCCGCAGTTTATTCTCTGTATTTAAGAGACTCTTACGATTTGCCTCCCACTCTATCTGTAACTATTTTTCCCCTTTGTCTCCCCCCATGGTCTTCTGTTAAGTTTCTCAAGATCCATATGTAAGTGAAAACATATATCTATCCTTCTCTAACTTATTTCACTCAGCATAATACCTTCCAGTTCCATCCATGTTGCTGCAAATGGCATGATTTCATTCTTTCTCATTGCCAAGTAGTATTCCATTGTATATAAAGCCACATCTTCTTTATCCACTCATAAGTTGACAGACATTTAGGCTTTTTCCATAATTTTGCTATTGTTGATAGAGCTGCTGTGAACATTGGTGTACATGTGCCCCTGCAAATCAGCACTCCTGTCTTCCTTGGATAAATTCCTCATAATGCTATTGCTAGATCATAGGATAGTTCTATTTTTATTTTTTGAGGACCCTCCACGCTATTTTCCAGAGGGGCTGCACCAGTTTGCATTCCCAACAACAGTGCAAGAGGGTTCCTGTTTCTTTTTTTTTTTTTTTAATTTTTTAATGTTTATTTATTTCTGAGACAGAGAGAAACAAAGTGCAGAGGGGCAGAGAGAGAGGGAGATACAGAATTCAGAGCAGGCTCTAGGCTCTGAGCTGTCAGCACAGAGCCCGACGTGGACGTGGGGGCTCAAACTCACTGACCATGAAATGACCTGAGCTGAAGTCAGATACTTAACCAACTGAGCCATTCAGGCGCCCCAGGAGGGTTCCCATTTCTACAGATCTTTGCCAGCATCTGTTTTTTTCCCGAGTTGTTAATTTTAGCTACTCTGACTTGTGTGAGGATCAGTGTGGATTTGATTTGTATTTCCATGATGGTGATTGAGTTGGAGCATCATTTTGTGGGTCTGTTGGCCATCTGGATGTTTTCTTTGGAAAAGTGTCTATGCATGTTTTCTGCCCATTTCTTCACTGGATTATTTGTTTATTGGATATTGAGTTTGGTACGTTCTTTATAGATTTTGGACACTAACCCTTTACCAGATTTGTCATTTGCAAATATCTTTTCCCATTCTGTCAATTGCCTTTTAGTTTGGTTGATTGTTTCCTTTGCAGTGCAGAAACGTTTTTATCTTGATGAGGTCCCTGTTGTTCATTTTTGCTTTTAATTCCCTTGCCTTTGGAGATGTGTCGAGCAAGAAATTGCTGCGGCTGAGGTCAAAGAGGTTGTTGCCTGCATTCTCCTCTATGATTTTGATGGTTTCCTGTCTCACATTTAGGTCCTACATCCATTTTGAATTTATTTTTGTGTATGGTGTAAGAAAGTGGTCCAATTTCATTCTTTTGCATGATGCTGTCCAGTTCTCCCAGCACCATCTGTTAAAGAGGCTGTCTTTTTCCCATTGGATACTCATTCCTGATTTGTCAAAGATTATTTGGCCATATATAATTCTGGGTTCTCTATTCTATTCCTTTGGTCTATGTGTCTGTTTTTGTGCCAATACCATACTGTCTTAATGGTTACAGCTTTGTAGTAGAGGCTAATCCGGGATTGTGATGCCTCCTACTTTGGTTTTCTTCTTCAATATTAGAATATTAGCAATATTAGCTATTTGGGGTCCATACAAATTTTGGGATTGTGTGTTCTACCTTTGAAAAGAATGCTGGTGCAATTTTGATTGGGATTGCATTGAATGTGTAGATTGCTTTGGGTAGTATTGACATTTTAACAATTTTTATTCTTCCAATCCATGAGCATGGAATGTTGTTCCATTTCCTTGTGTCTTCTTCAATTTCCTTCATAAGTTTTCGTAGTTTTCATCATACAGATCTTTTACATCTGTGGTTAGGTTTATGGTTCTTGTCATTGTAATGTAATTATAATTGTGAATGGGATCAGTTTCTTGATTTCTCTTTCTGTTGCTTCATTATTGGTGTATAAAAATGCAACTGATAGGGTTCCTGGGTGGCTAAGTTGGTTAAACGTCTAACTTTGGCTCAGGTAATGATCTCACGGTTCATGGTTTTGATCCCTGCGTTGGGCTCTGTGCTGACAGCCAGCTCAGAGCCTGGAGCCTGTTTCAGATTCTGTGTCTCCTTCTCTCTCTGACTCTCCCCTGCTCACACTGTCTGTCTCTCTCTCTCAGAAATAAATTTTAAAAAACATTAAAAAATTTTTTTTAAAAATGCAACTGATTTCTACACATTGATTTTGTACCCTGGAACTTTGCTGAATTCCTGTAGCAGTTCTGGGTGTCTTGGTGGAGTCATTCGTGTTTTCCATGTAGGGTATCATGTTGTCTGCAAAAAGTGAAAGTTTGGCTTCTTCTTTACTACTTTGGATGACTTCTGTTTCATTTTGTTGTCTGATTACTGATGCTAGGACTTCTAACACTATGTTAAAAAACAGTGGTGAGTGTGGACATCCCTGTCGTGTTCCTGATCTTAGGGGGAATGCTCTCAGTTTTTCCCCATTGAGGATGATAGTAGCTGTGGGCTTTTCATAATTGGCTTTATGGATGTTTAAGTGTGTTCCTTCAATCCAGACTTTCTTGAGGGTTTTTATTAAGAAAGGATACTGTATTCTGTTAGATGTTTTTTCTCCATCTATTGACAGGATCATATGGTTCTTATCCTTTCTTTTATTAATGTGATGTATCACATTTATTGGTTTCTGAATATTGAACCAGCCCTGCAGCCCAGGAATGAATCCCACTTGATCATGATGTATAATTCTTTTTATATGCTGTTGAATTCAGTTTGCTAGTATCTTGTTGAGAATTTTTGCATCCATGTTGATCAGTGATATTGGCCTATGATTCTCGTTTTTAGTGGAGTCTTTGTCTGGTTTTGGGAATCAAGGTAATGCTGGTTTCATCGAATGAGTCTGGAAGTTTTCCTTCCATTTCTATTTTTTTGGAACACCTTGAGAAAGCTAGGTAATAACTCTGCTTCAAATGTCTGGTAGAATTCCCCTGGGAAGCTCTCTGGCCCCAGATTCTTATTTGTTGGGGGATTTTTGACAACTGATTCAATTTTTTTCACTAGTTATGGGTCTGTTCAAATTTTCTATTTCTTCCCATTTGAGTTTTGGTAGTATATGGGTGTCTAGGAATTTGTCCACTTCTTCCTGGTTGTTCAGTTTGTTGGCATATAATTTTTTATAGTATTCTCTGATAATTGCTTCTATTTATGAGGGATTGGTTTTGATAAATAGATTTTCATTTGTGATTTTATCTACTTGGGTCCTCTCTTTTCTTTTTAAGACTGGCTAGGGATTTATCAATTTTGTTTATTTTTTTCACAAAACCAACTCTTAGTTTCATCGATCTGTTCTGCTGTTTTTTTTTTTTAATTTTATATTGTTTATTTCTGCTCTGATCTTTATTATTTCTCTTCTTCTGCTGACCTTGGGGTTTCTTTGCTGTTCTGCTACTAGTTCCTTTAGGTATATGTGCTGTTAGATTTTATATTGGGGATTTTTCTTGTTTCTTTAGATAGTCCTGGACTGCAATGTATTTTCCCCTTAGGACTGCCTTTGTTGCATCCCAATGGGTTTGGATTGTTGTGTTTTCATTTTTGTTTGTTTCCATATATTTTTAAATTTCTTCTTTAATTGCCTGGTTGACCCATTCATTCTTTACTAGGATGTTCTTTAACCTCCATGCATTTGAAGGTTTTCCAGACTTTTTCCTGTGGTTGATTTCAAGTTGTATAGCATTGTGATCTGGAACTGAGCATGGTATGATCTCGATTCTTTTATACTTATTGAGGGCTGTTTTGTGATCCATTATGTGATCTATCTTGGAGAATGTTCCATGTGCTCTTGAGAAGAACGTGTATTCTGCTGTTTTAGGATGAAAAGTTCTGAATATATCTGTCAAGGCCATCTGGTCCAGTGTATCATTCAGAGCCATTGTTTCTTTATTTATTTTCTGTCTAGATGATCTGTCCATTGCTGTAAGTGGACTAGTAAAGTCCCATGCAAGTACCACATTCTTACCAATAAGATTGCTTATGTTTGTGATTAATTGTTTTATATATTTGGGTGCCTCCGAATTAGGTACATAAACATTTAGAATTGTTAGCTCTCCTTGAGGATAGACCCTGCAATTATGATATAATGTCCTTCTTCATCTCTTTTAAAGCCTTTAATTTAAAATCCAATTTTTCTGATATAAATATGGCTACTCTAGCTTTCTTTTGACTTCAAGTAGTGTGATAGATGGTTCTCCATCCCCTCTCTTTCAATCTGAAGGTGTCTTCAGGTCTAAAATGGGTCTCTTGTAGACACCAAATAGATAGGTCTTGGTTTTTTATCCATTCTGATACCCTGTGTTTTTTGATTAGAGCATTTAGTCCATTTACATTTAGTGTTATTATTGAAAGATACGGATTTAGAGTCATTGTGTTGTCTGTAGGTTTCATGCTTATAGTGATGTCTCTGGTCCTTTGTGGTCTTTGCTACATTCCACTCCCAGAGTCTCCCTTAGGATCTCTTGTAGATTTGGTTTAGTGGTGAGGAATTCTTTTAGTTTTTATTTGTCTGTGAAATCCTTTATCTCTCCTATTCTGTTGAACAACAGTGGTGAGAGTGGTTATCTCTCTTGTGTTCGTGACCTTGGGGAGAAAGCTCTGTTTTCCCCATTAAGAATTATATTAACTGTGGGCTTTTCATATCTGGCCTTTATAATGTAGAGGTGTGTTCTTTCTATCCCTACCTTCTGAGGGTTTTATACAAGAAAGGATGCTGTATTTTGTCAAATGCTTTTTCTGCATCTATTGATGGAACTATATGATTCTTATTTTTTCTTTTGCTAATGTGCTATATCATATTGATTGATTTGTGAATATTGAACCAGCCCTGTAGCCTAGGAATAAGTCCCACTTGATCATGGTGAATCATCTTTTAATGTTCTGTTTGAATTCACTTTACTAGTATCTTGCTGAGAATTTATGCATCCAGGTTCATCAGGGATATTAGTCTGTAATTGTTTTTAGTGGGGTCTTTGTCATGAGTTGGAAAGCTTTCCTTCCATTTCTACTTTTTGGAACAGTTTCAGAGGAATAGGTATTAACTCTTCTTTAAATGTCTGGTAGAATTCCCTTGGGAAGCCATCTGGCCCAGGACTGTTATTTGTTGAGAGATTTTTGATTACTGATTCATTTTCTTTGCTGGTCATGTTCAGTTTTTGTTGTTGTTGTTTTTAATTTCACTTGAGACTTTCTCTTTCACCCATGTGGATTGTGTTGATGGACATATATTATTTTGTTTACAAGTGTTGGGAGATTCTCCTATTGCCTTTCTATTGTTGATTCTAGTTTGATGCCATTGTAGTCAGAGAACACATTATGATTTTAGTACTTGTATATTTCTGTGGCTTTATTTATGGCCAAGATATAGTTTATCTTGGTATATGTTATTGGGCAGTTGAAAAAAAAGGTATACTCAATTGTTATGTAGATTTTATTAGTCAACTTTGGCTGTCATAAAATCCCATAGACTTGGTAGCTTAAATAATATAAATTTATTTCATATAGTTCTATAGACTAGAAAGACCAAAAGCAAGACCACAGTGCTAGCTAATTTGATTCTGTGGTAAAGACTCTCTTTCTGGTTTGCTGATGGTTATCTCTGGCATCTCTTTTTATAGGGATACCAATGCCATAAGTAGGGCCACTTTCATGATCTAATGTAAATATGATTATCTTCTAAAGACCCCATCTTCAAATACATAACAGTGGAGGGTAGGCTTCAGTGTAAGTATGTAAGGGTGGGGGGACACCTAATTTAGTTCATAGCAAGAATATTATACAAAATATTGATCAGATTCTGCTGATTAATGGTTCTTCTGTATCCTTGCTGATTTTATGTCTAGTTGTTTTACTCATTGTTGAGAAAGTCTCCAACTATAACTATGATTTAGTCTGTTTGTCCTTTTAGTTCTATCAGTTTTGCTTCACATGTTATGCAGCTCTTTTATTTGCTGCATGTACATTGAAGATTGCTGTATCTTCTTGGTGAATTGATTTTTTTCATCACTATATTATATCCCTCTTTGTCTCCAGTAATTTTCCTTGCTCTAATATCTACTTTATCTGATATTAATATAGTCACTCTTGCTTGTTTTAAAGTAAGGTTTGCATGAGATTTCATTTTTTTCCTTACACTTTCAATCTGCCTCTATTGTTATATTTGAAGTAAGTGTCTAATAGACAATATATAATTGGTCATGTTTTTAAATAAACACTGCCAGTCTTTCTTTTAATTGATATATTTAGCCCTTTTACATTTAATGTAATTATTGTTTGGAGTTAATTCTGCCATTTTATTTTATTTCTGTTTTGTGTTTATCCTCTCTTGTTTTTATTTCTCTTTCTTTTCCTACCTTCATGTGGGTTCTTGAGCATTTTTTTAGAATTCCATTTTGATTTTTATATATTGGATTTGAATGGCTCTTTTTGTATAGCTTTTTAGTGGTTGTTGTAGGTATTGCATATACATATACATATACTTAGAACAATGCAACTTATTGATACCATCATTTTACCAGTTGGAGGGAAATATAGAAATCTTACCTCCATTTAGGTCTTATTACCCTCTCCCATTTATAATATAAATATCCTAAGCATTTCCTCCCCATATTTTAGAACCACAGTGTTACAGCTTTTGCTGTAACCATCACATATAAGAGAAGAAAATTCTATTGTATTTACCTATATTTTTACTTACCACCTTCTCTCTTCCTTTTTGATTATTCCAAGGTAGTTGGTTTCTTTCCTTCTTTCTTCCTGTCATTTCCTTTCTGTTTTGAGAACTTATTTTAATCACACTTTTAGAGTAGATCTGCTGGGGACAGAACTCTTATTTTTTCTTTTATCTGAGAATGTCTTGCATAGATAGATAGATAAAAATAATATAGTTACTGGTATAAGACTCTGGGTTGACAGTTCTTTTCTTTCAGTGCTTAAAAACTTTTGTGCCACATCCTTTTAGCCTTCATGGTTTCTGATAAATAAGTCTTTGTTATTCAGTTGTTTTCTCCCTATAGGTAAGGTATTTTCTGGGGCTACCTTCAAGACTTTTTTTTTTTTAAGAATTTTATTTTTAAGTAATCTCCACAACCAACATGGAGCTCAGACTCACAAACCTAAGATCAAGAATGGCAAGCTACACTGACAGATCCAGCCAAGTGCCCCTTTTCAAGATTTTTAATTTGTATTAGTTTTCAAAACTTAATGTATGTCATAGCATGGATATTTTTATTTTATTCTGTTTGAGGTTGGTGCTTGAATCCTTAGGGGTTTTTTTGTTTTTGTTTTTGTGTGTTTGTTTGTTTTTGTTTTGCTAATTAGGAAATTTTCTGCCATTATTTCAATTACTTTTTTTTTTTTAGCCCTGCCCTTTTTCTCCTCTCCTTCAGGGAGTCCGATAACTTGAATGTTAGATCTTTTGTTACAGTCCCACAGATCCCTGAGGCTCTTTTCATTTTTTTTTTTTCAGTCTCTTTTGTTCAGATTGGATACTTTTTATTGTTTTATCTTTTAATTTAGTTGTTTTTTCTTCTCTTTTCCATTATGCCATCAATCCTGTCCATTAAGCCTTTTGCTCTGATTATTGTATTTTTCAGTTCTAAAAGACTTGCTGAGACTGCCTGTTTCTTAGCTGAGGCTTTATATCTTGCCATTTGTTTCACTCATATTCATAATTGCTCAATGAAGCATTTTTATCATGGCTGTTTTAAAATTTTGTCCCATAATTCTAACATCTCTTCAATTAGCATTTATTGCTTTATCTTTTTCATTCAGTTTGAGATCTTTCTGTTCTTAGATATGATGAGTGATTTTTTTTATTAAGGCATGGACATCTGGATATTATATTATAAAACCCTGAATCTTTTTTTTAACTTTTTACTTTAGCTGTATTTTATTGATACCACTCTGGTAAGGGATGGGGACAGGAGCATCACTGTATTATTGCCAGGTAAGAATGTATTGCCAGGTTTTTTGTTGATACCCAGAGATTCTTCATTCTTTCTGGGTCTGGGTGAGATATATTGCTCCCCAGTTGCCTTCCACTGATACCTTCGTAGTTGGAAAAAATAGAAGTGCTTCATTACTTATTCCCAACTGGCCTCCACTTACATGTTAGGGAAAGGGTATATCCATAGAGCTAGGCATTAGTGAAAGACCTGACTCTGCATTGGACCCTCTGATGACATCCCAGAGGATGTCCCAGAGGTTCATTTCATTACTGATGGGAGAGAATGGAAATCTAGGCTCCATGTGATCTTTACAGTATAAGGAGGGGAGACTTCTGACTCATTGGGAATGAGAAGTCTTGGCTTCTTTCTTTGACTTCTCTGACATCACCACACCTGAGAGGGTTGATGATTCGGTATGGCTCCTCATTATAGACTCTGGAGTGTAGACGTCTAGGTTTCCCACTCAGCCTTTATGAGACTGGGTGGGGATAAGCGCCACAGTATTTTTTCTGAATGGTTATTGTCTAAAAGCTTTCTGTTTTATTGGGCTTCCCTATTCCTGGTCCTTTGGCTAAGGAAAGCAAGCTTTTGTTGGGGCTTTTGTAAAAATGCACCTGCTGATATTTCCTAGTTGTTGACTTCTTTAAGTCTGTTATATATGAGGCAAAAAGGAAACTCAAGGTGTTTACCACAGTGCTGTTCCTAGCATCCTGAGGTTCTTAGCCAGTCTGCCTTTCTTTTTTTCCAATTTTCTGAACCTTTTTATGTTTGCTTATATAACGTCCAAGGTTTTTAGTTGTATTTAGTGAAAGGAATAGCGATAGTTATGTCTGCTCCACCTTTCCACCCATGTATTTCAAAATAAGCTTCCCACTTCTTTCTATTCTTTCAAAATAGATTTCCTTATCCAGTAATAAAAGTAGTCTCACTTGAGAACATTTCATGTAAACAGCTGATAGAAAATGTGGATGACAGTGACATGGTTAGCTTAAAACAGGGCTTCTCAAATTTAAAGTATATTTAAGGACCTAGAGGAGGGGTTTTTAACACTGATTGTTGGGTCCCACTCCCAGAGAGGAGTGAGAACTGGCATTTTTAAGTTTCCAGGGAATCCTGCTGCTCTGGGGACCACAGTGTTGTAATCTCTGCTTTAAAGAAATGCTTAAATGATGACAGATCATTATTTTTAAATGATATTAATGGCATACACAGTTGCTTTAAGTAAAAACAAAAAAATTACAATTAGTAAAATTAGACTGATATTTGATCTAAAATACTTAAAGTTTGATGTTTATAAGATGACAAGTGTCCCATTTTTAATGAAATTTGGGTCTTCCCACTTCTTAGCACTATTGTATATGGCATTTGAGAGGCCAAAAGGGTACACATTTTATACAAAGAGAAGAATATAGCAAAGAAATGAGAAGTATGGTGATCAGTTGTTCTTTGAGAATAAAATAATACCAATTTTATTGGATCCTAAGCAAAGAGCATTTGAATGGTTATATTAAATTCTTATTAAACTCTGGTAAGTGTATGACGTGCAAGATCTTTTTTAAAGCTCAGAGTTGATGTCAGAAAAGTTCTGTTAAATTGATCTGAACTAATGATCCCCAATCTGGTTATTACTGAGTACATGTCATCATAATACACCTTCCTCTAAAGTTCATCTTTTTTTTTTCTTGAGTTAGTGAATATAAATGATACTGGGATTAAAACTACTCCAATCAATAGTATGACCATTTGTCTAGTTCAAGGTGAACTTAGAAATATTTTTCCCAAAAGATCACTAACCATAAAAAAGAAAAATTAAAATAGTGAAATGTCAGATTAAAGTCTCTTAGACATTATTTTTCTCTTGGAAGTTGTTATAAGTGTTAATAAAGAAACTTGCTTGTGAATATTCATTAGATAATGGTTATTTTGTAGCCAGATACATCAGAATTATAAAGTATTTCCTTTTTCCTTTTAGCTCTGTTGGCTTAGCAAAAGCAGCTCTAGAAGCAATTAATGGATTCAACCTCTTTGGCAACCAGGTAAAGGAAAAAAAACAGCAATATTGACAATAAATTTTGATTATTTTGTTGAATTGTATAGTTAATTAATATGGCTACTCATTTACCAAGTCATTCCTTATGACCAAAGAATATCTGGAATTTATGTACCAGCTCATGGTTGAACTACCTTTTCTTTGAATATGATTTATTTGCCAGTTAGATTTTAAATTTAATTTTCTAACTAAAAAACATTATTTAATTTAAAACTATCTTTTGATAAATAATTCTCATTTTCTTTGTTCAGTAACTTTTCCCTCACATCTCTGGTTGAGCTTTCACATTTTTATTTCTCTTTCTTTTTTTTAAGTACTATGTCGAGCATGACGCTTGAACTCAAGACCCTGAGATCAAGAGTCACACACTCTACTGACTGACCCAGCCAGGCACCCTCAGTTTTCACAGTTTAAAATATTCCTGACATTATAAATCATATCTTTTCTATGTCAGTTTTCATGTTAATTTTAATTTAATGTATATCAGTATATATCATGGATAGGGGAATTTGTGTAATGTGTGCAACCAAAGAATTGGAAACTTTGATCCCAGCTTAATCCTGAGCTCGCTGTAATTTTATATCTAAATCTCATTTTCTTTGGGATCAAAAGGAAACCCTGAGGGTTGTCTTAAATTTTCATAAGATGTTTAACCAGTTTCTACACTTAATCAAGTGACCATGGACGAGTTGTTAAATGGAAGGAAAGAATATGTAGGTTGCTTTTCTGGATCAAGGAGTAAACCAAATTTCATTAGCAATTTTTGTAGATTTCAAAGATGGAAGGGTAAAGGAAGTTTCCAATTGATATTATAATTAAACCTAAGTTATTAAAATCCTAAGTCAGTGAAAATACGTTTTAGGAAGTTATTGCAAAATATGACATGGTTTTTGTTATAGCAGTTATAATACTATTCACTTCAAGTCTTGAATTTAAGAAATTTTCAAGTTGGAGTATTGGTAGCACAACTACTTCTCTGCCTCTTCTTCCATTTCCTCTGGAGGGTGGACTCTGGTTATATCCAGTCCATGAAGAATGAAGAATGAGAACAAACATGAAAGGGTTGGGAAAAGGAGAACAACCTTTCTGGATTCCCAAGAGGTGCTAAATCACCCACTCCCACACTCTTCTTCCTCTTTCAAGACCTCTGGCTAGAGAAATGGATGGATCAGAGCTCATGGGGACTTAACAGTGTGTGAGCCTACTGAAAATCATGAGTATTAATATTACGCCTCTCCTGGAGATTCTTAGTTCTCCTGGCACTGATCCCTTGCCTTTATCAACATTTCTCTGTGGAAGAGTCAACATACTCCAGAAAATCCCACATGTCATCTTTCAGTGCTTTTCATTTCCTTTTATCCCTTCCTCACTCATTGAAGTGTGTGTGTGTGTGTGTGTGTGTGTGTGTGTGTGTGTGTGTAAAAATAAATATGTAGCAAATACAGATATAAAGATATAGATAGATAAATGGGGGTAGATCAGAGGGAAGGAAGGGGAGTGCGTAAAGGAATGACATTTTTTTTTTGGAGTCAGGAAACAGGATCTCTGTATGCTATGTACTCCCACCGGTGAGCTCTGTAACTTTGGGTAGTTACTTTCCCATGTCTCATCTTCCTCAACTAAAAAGATAAAGATAATGATACTAGGACCTAACTCAGAAGGTTTTTATGCAATTAAAAAACTTAACTAGCATACTGCTTGGCAAAAATTAAACCCTCAGTGTTAATATCTTATTATTATTAATGAATTGCTGGTAATACTAGTAATACTAAAGAAAGGAAATGAAGAGAAAGACTGAAAAATCTCTAGAGAGGTTTTTCAAATCTCAAGGGGACTGAGAAGAGTCATGGACTAAACCAGTAGTGTTATAGTCTGGAATGATGCAGGTCTTGCTCTCCTCTTCTCCATGGCCTTCCAAATAGTGACTGAGTTGTATGTCTACATTGGATGTTATGAAGTAGTTATCAGCTCTTTTCTGCAGTTGTGCCATCTCCTTTGATGTACCTGAGTTGTAGCATATGTTTCTTCTGTATCTAGTATGTACCTCTTCCACCTACTTAGATACCTACACCCCTAATGGCACCTTTCCTAACACCCCATCTCTCAGAGCTCTGCCTTCAGGCTCCTTTTACCAGGAAGCTCTCCTAGATCCCTCAGCCAGCCATAATTCTAAAAGCACTGAATTGCTTTTTTATGCATTCTGATTTTGAGTTCTATATATACTGCTGGTATTGTTACCCAGCCATAATTTCTCAATCCTGATTGCACATTGGAATTATTTAAGGAACTTAAAAACAATACTGATGCCTGGGCTGTACCCCTAGAAATTCTGATTGAATTGGTCTGGGGGAAGCCTTGGTTTTGAGGTTTTCCTATACTGCCCAGGAATTCTAATGTGCAACCAAGGATGAGAACAACTGCTTTAAGCAGAGTTCATTCTTAACCTTGTTTAGCTTGTGTCTGTTTCCAGCAGAGCTTTGCACCAAATGTTCACTGACTTGACTATTTCTCGATTATTTCAGATAGACAAATAGTGTCTTATTCCTGTGGCCACACAGATGTTACCTATTGCAAGTAAAATCCTTTTTTTTTTTTTGGATACTATCAGAGAGAATCCTAGTTTTGCAAATTTCTACCACTGCGAAATTAAATTAGCGAAGTACCTGCTAAAGAGGTACCTGCATTTAAAAGTGCATGCGATCTTTTTAGTATTTAATCATCTTATAATATTGCTTCATGTACTTTAAAGAGCTGTAGTCTAATTAAAAGTCAGTGGTTAGAAAAATAACTGATATAACAAAGAAATATTTTTATTCAAATGAAAAACCAAGGAAACCTCTTCAAGACTTGAGGGATTTCAGGTCACCTGTATATTCTGTTATTTCTGACAACTATTGATACAGTGTTTTGGAAGACCTGAGTATGTGTCCTTAATTCAGAGCTTTCAAAAAATGTTTTTCCTGTTGGTGACAACTCAGAGGGTCATAGATCTTTGGAACTGGAAGGGCCCTTCTTTCAAAATGAGTGGTCAGAGTTGAGATTGCTTTTCACAGGTCATGAAACAGAGAGGCAAAACCAGAAATTAAACCAAAGACACTTGGTAGAGAATCTGGAATAGCAGCTCTTGGTACAAGGAATCTTGGATCTTGAATGCTTTCTGTCTATAGAACTGACAGCTGTGCTTTGTCTTAGAAAACTCTTAAGAAACTTAAGAGTCAAAAAACTCTTCATTTCTTTAATTAAATTTTTTATTGAGAGAGAATTGATATAAAACATTAATTTCAGATGTGTGACATAATGATTGGATATTTGTATATGTTACAAAAAGATCACTACATTAAAGTCTAGTTTAACATTCATTAACATCTTCGTTATAATTTTTTTGTCTTGTGATGGGAACTTTTAAGATCTTTTTCCCTTAGCAATACTCAAATATACAATACAGTATTATTAATTATAATCACCATGCTGTATATTACATTCCCAGTATTTATTTTATAACTTAGAGTTTATACCTTTTAACCGCACCATTTTCTTCTTAATTATTGAAATTTTGAAAGAAGTATCTACTTATTAAACAATGTGAAAGCCCTGCCTTTTGCCCTTAGTGTACTTCAGTATAAGAGAAAAGTCAGATGTTAATTTTTATTTTTATGGGAAATTATTAGGTGGAATAAGCTTTTAGCTTTCATTATGATTATCATGTTTCTGCTTTTTNGGCTTGAACCCACAAACTGTGAGATCATGACCTGAGCCAAAGTTGGATGCTTAACTGACTGAGCCACCCAGGCAAACCCCCTCCAAAGAAAACCATTATTTAAATATTCACTCTGAAACTATTTTCAAAACTTATTTTCCTTTGCAAAAGAATATGTAAGAAGAAAATATGATTAAATGGTCTAATTTCTTTACTGATAAATTTAAAATAAAGGTTAATTAATTTGTAACATTTAGGAACATAACTTATATAATCCTCAATATGAGAATCAAATATTTCATCATAATTTCAATATATATTCCATATAAATATAGTGACAATATATAGAAATATCATTAGAAATATTTAAATAAATCATAATTTGCACTCAGCAAATGTCATAGACATTGTTAACAGCAGTTTTATGATTCCTGGGTCTAAGTCTCAGGTATACTGTTCTGAAACCCTGAGAATTAACACTCAGGTTCATCTTTCTCTGTAGTTTGAAAATTCCTTCAACAGCATGTGAGTAGGATTTTTGGTAGAAAAAAGAAGCATAACTTGTGAGGGGGGCTTCTGGAGGTTCCTGTTCTGTCAGTATATAAAAGTTGGCTATTGGGGAATTTGGGTGGTTCAGTTGGTTAAGCATCAGACTCTTGATTTCAGCTCAGGTCTGGGCTGACAGCATGGAGCCTACTTAGTATTCTCTCTCCCCCCCTCTCTTTCTGCCCCTTCCCTGCTAGTATGTTCTCTTTCTCAAAATCAATAAATAAACATTTTTTAAAAAGTTGGGGGCTCCTGGGTGGCTTAGTCAGTTAAGTGTCCAATTCTTGATCTTGGCTCAGGTCATGATCTCTCAGTTTGTGAGGTCGAATCCCTGCTTAGGATTTTCTCTCTCTGCCTCTCTCCTGGTTGTTCTCTCTCTGTCTTTCTGTCTCTCAAATAAGTAAACTTTTTTTTTTAATAATTTTTTTAAATTTTTTATTTATTTTTAGGAGAGAGAGACAGACAGCATGAGCAGGGGAGGGGCAGAGAGAGAGGGAGTCACAGACTGAAACAGGCTCCAGGCTCCGAGCTGGCAGTCAGCACAGAGCCCGACGCGGGGCTCGAACCCACGAACCGCGAGATCATGACCTCAGCGAAAGTCGGACGCTTAACCGACTAAGCCACCCAGGTGCCCCTCAAATAAGTAAACTTTAAGTTAAAAAAATATTTTTAAAAACATTGGCCATTTACACACCCATGCCACCCACAGCCATGGTGCAGAGGGATAATGCCCATCAGCAAATATCCTTCCTGTAAGAATGTCACTCATGAGGATCTACCACAAAGCTAGGGGACAGTCTGATGCTGAACTAGGGAAGAATGTGGCATGATCAGACTGGTGTGGTTTTGTTTTCAGAAGAACAGAAAAAATATCATGTATAGTAGATACACTGACCAGTTTCACTGTTTGATTCTTTGATGCTAGATGAGGGCATTAACTCAGGTTCAGAGAAGTAATTAATGGGGAAAAGAAAGGCTCAGACAGCCCTTTAAATCATTTCATTTTGAATTGAGACTAAAGAGATAAGCAGTGTCTTACGGTCATAGATGTCACCCTTGGTGACATCTCAGAAATGTTTGTTGTGGTAATGGAGCCTTGGGTACATGGCTCAGAGCAGCTCTTAACCCACCACTAAAGTTCAAGTCCCCATGACAGTAGTTAGGCTGGCTCATATTCTAGTGTATTTACTAGGACACAATTGCAGAAACTCAATTTGGGGATTAAAGTTTGAACTATTCATCTTAAAATATGTTCTTCAGCTGAAGTTGGGATGTTATGGCAGTGATGGAATGATTTCAGGAAATGGAAGGTGAAAATAAAATATCCAAAGCTAATCAGATATTTTGCAGTGACATATACATAATAAACATCCTTTCATATTTGTGTCTTTAATTGGAGAAACCAAGATAATGACAGATGATCTGAGGCCAGAATCTAAAAGGTGATGACTAGAGAAATTGCTCATCTTATGAAAAGTGTCCAAAGTAATGGAGACATATGTAGCTTCCTTTGAAGTTTACAGTCCTAATATTAACATGTCTGATACTTTAAAATAGGTGATAATTAACCAACCTTTGATCTCAGTGTTTAAATATAGCAACATTATGAGATTATTTTTCATTTTATGCGTATTTCTTAGAGGCTGACAGAGGAAGAGATCTCAACAAATACTTTGAAGTTAGATAACTAAGCCATTTATTTTGGCCAGAAAATAGAAGTTTGCTGTTTATATTAATCAAAGAATGGCAGGAATTGCCAAATTAGCCATTTCACTTCATTATTTAAAGATTGATTGCCCTACTTAGACTATATCTTTTAAAAATTCAGTTCAAGGCAGAGTGATTTGGCATACAACTAACATTATTAATTATCAGCCTAAGGATAAACTATAAGTCCTGTTTTCTATACTCACAGATTCCCAACATCTCATACCCATTTGTTTCTCTGCTATTTTGTTCTAACTACTTACTCTATTTGCTTCCCTTTCCCCATATCCTAGTTTACCTTCTCCAGAAATTACCCCAAGTTCCCTATTGTTTTTCTCCTGTTGATTTAAGAATTTTATTATCACTAGTATTCTGTCATCTAAGCCAATCATTTGTATACTGCCATGTGCAATCTTTTTGTTTTGCTTAATATTCATCTTGTTTAGGACTATGTGTCACCTGGGTCAATTCTTTGAGAGAGGAGATCAAGTTCTATCTTGTTTATTTTCATCAAAGGAGAGAACATTTGACTATGACAATGTCAGCTACTGCATCAAGCTTTGTTGGGCTCAGTTTTGTGGGTGGAGACTAGAAGTTGAGACTTTAAAATCATAGAAAGGACAGTTTAGCATTAATGTCATTGTTGAGAGTCAGCTTCACTCATTCATTTTTCATTTATTAATTTATCAGAGTTAAAAGAGATTTAAGAAATGGTGCCATGAATGAAAAATTATTCTATTTTTAGAGATGATACTCATATATGAACAGGTTAACAGGAAAAATATACATATAGTAAATCTGATATTTTGATGTAGGGCATAATAATACTAGATTTTGAGTCAGTCTAGGTGGTTGATTCAAGATATTTCAGTTTCAGGGTGAATGCATCTTTGAGGTTGGTGTAGATTTGGAGAGATTTAAAGGGTAATATTAAAGTAACATGAAAGTTGTAAGAGTTCTCTTCTTCCTTTCCCCATGTATTTTCCTGAGTATTGTCTTATTATGGAAGCAGTCTCTATACTCCAATTTTATTCTCTGCATTTTCTTTTTTTTTTTTAACACTCATTATTATTATTGATTTAGTACCTTTTTAAATTTCATCCTTTGCCTCTTGGTGTTTTTTTTCAAGTAGGTTCATGCTAATCAGGATACAAATAAGGTCCCCACCCTGTATTTTGTTATGTTTTTAATTGTATGTCACAAAATGTGATTTGTCTTTGTAAATGTTCCACACACACATGAGAAAAAAAATGGGTATTTTGATGTTTGTTTGGTCGAGTGTACTGTCAATTAGGTCAAGATAGTTGAATGTTTGTTTAATTTCTACTGTATTTTCACAGATATTCTCTCTATTTGTACTATCAATTACTAAAAGATTAAATTCTCTAACTATAATTATGGATTTGTCTATTTCCCTTTTCAGGTCTATAGTTTTGCATCATGTATTTGGATGCTCTGGGTTTTTTTGGTGCATAAAAATTTAGTATTATTTCATTTTCCTGATAAGTTGACCCAGTTATCATTATGAAAATATTTAGCTCCCCTGTAAAAGAACAAAGCCATGTTTACTTATGATGATGTGTTTGAATATGGAAAGTACTAATAGTAAATTTTTTTTAACTTGGTTATCAAACCAATTGCCATTTTTTAGTTACCTATCTTTTTGTTTAAGTTTCTGGTTCTTACTTGAAAGATAATTTTTAGTGTGGGAAATTTTATAACTCATGTTAAGACATGAGCTTTTATGTCAAAGACCTGATTTTTTAAATTTTCCTCTGTTAAACTACTAAGTCAGCACCCTCTTCATTAAAAGGAGGATAATAATATCTACATATTGGGGATTAAGTGAGATAATCCATGTGAAAAACAGTACTTGATATTGTGAATATTAGCTAGTACTATGTGGCATTATTATTATTAAAGATACTCCTATCCTTCATACTTTAATCAAATAGTTTTTTATGTCTCTAATTCTAGATTGTATCTAACTTTGTTTAGTTTGATCATATAATCAATGTTCTTTTTAGGAGTGTATAATTCAGATTTCATGAATTCTAATTAGTTCTTGCTTTATTCCTTGTCAAAAATGCTAGCTAAACTATTTTTATCTTTATTAAAATAAGTATCCTTAATTGATTAGTTCTAATCTTATAATCACTATCTTTTGATTTATAAGAAAACTAAGGAGAAATCTGGAAAATGTAAAAATAATATTTATTTTTATTTAAAATTAATATGTTTATTGCAAGAAATTTGGGAAATACTGAAAATATTAAAAAGAAAAATTAAATCTTCTGTTAGATCACTCTTAAATGCAACCAATGTTAGAATTTTTGTGAAATATCTTACAGCCAAAATGTCCAGCATTCTAAAAGTTCCTTTTTCTTGATTTAGGAATTTTTTTTTCTCTCTTGTTCCAGGGCTGTTCTTGGTCGGTTATATTTGTGGATCTTGATGCTCACAATCGCAACAGGCAAACTTTGTGTTCGCTGTTACCCAGAGAATCAAGATCTCATGTGAGATATTTTTATTTTTTATAAATGTTTGTTTATTTATTTTGAGGGGAGTGGAGCAGAGAGAGAGGGAGAAAGAGAATCCCAGGCAGGCTCCATGCTCAGTGCGGAGCTTGATTCAGGGCCTGATCTCATGACTGTGAGATCATGACCTGAGCCGATATCAAGAGTTGGTTGTGTAACCGATAGAGCCACTGAAGTGCCCTAAGATATTTTCATCATAAATTAATAGGAACTACCATTTATGATTGCTTTCCCCAAGAAAATGCTTAAAATGTTAGAGGTTGCGAGAGGAAATGAGGAGAATAAATGTTGCCCCTCACTCTGCTGTCCTGTGGAGGTTTAGTTCAGGAAGTGAACAGAGCTGTGGACAAAACTACTTTGTCCTTGAGTCTTTTGTAGAACTAAAGAAAACTAGACCTATTTTGAAGGGGAAGAGGAGAGGGAAGCAACTTTATACCCAAATGAATATTAGAAAAATGTTTTTCATGAGGTATATTTCTTTTGAATAAAGTTTCCTGCTTTGTTTCTTCTCTCATGTGATTTATCTTTAAATTTTTATATGCCTATAGTACCTGATTATAGATTTTTCTAGGGGTTTTGTGGCTCTGTTCTTAGAAAACACTCCAAATAATATAATGTAATTTTTTTAAAAGAACCATTTCATAGAAGTAATATAAGATTATGATTTAAAAAAACCCACAAATAAACATATAGTAATGTGACATCCACTCATTTTACCACTTAGTTATAGTTTTAGGGTGACAACACTTGGGTCTCTATGTTTTCTCATAGTTTTATGTACATATGTAATATTTTTATTTTACAAAACAGGAAGAATATTATTGATAATGCTTGATAACCTACTTCTATGAAGACATATTTCCACATCTATAAACGTTTCTACAATATAAATCTTAATGGCTGCTAATTTACTCAGCTAATTGTTGGAGATTCAGATTGTTTTCTCTTTTCACCATTATAAACCAATGTTATGACAGACTAAGTTATAATTAATAATTATCGGTGTTAAATTTTTACACACTGCCTTAGAGTTTGAGTCCAGTGTCGAATCTTGAAAATACTCCTTATTAATGGATTAAGTTTTCTCTCCTCTGTGAGGTTCACTAATTCATTGGTAAATGTCTGTCTGTGCCTTGGAGCACAGCAATCTCACTGTCAGTTATGTAACCTGATTGACTTTTCATCTCCCAGTATTGCTGGGCTGTGTTGATCATACCATTGTAGGCACTTACATTCCTTTCTTTTTCCTGTTGCCCCCAGAACACAGATGCTGCCCTACTACCCTGCATCAGTTATCCTGCATTTGCCCTGGATGATGAAGCTTTGTTTAGCCAGACTCTTGATAAAGTAGTTAGAAAATTAAAAGGAAAATATGGATTTAAACGTTTCTTGAGAGATGGTTATAGAACATCATTGGAAGATCCCAACCGACGCTACTACAAACCAGCTGAAATTAAGGTATCAAAAAATATTTCATACCCTAGCAGAGTGGTCAAAAGCACCAATTCAGGAAACAGACTTCTTGGGTTGGAATTCTGGCTCTGCCACTTACTAGCTATCTGGCCTTGGGCAAGTTAATCAACCTCTTTGTGTTTAATATTTTTCATTGGTAAAATAATAACAGTACTATTCTTGAGGTTCTAATGAGGATGGAATGAGTTAACGTATATCTAAAAGTGCTTCACATGGTTCTTGACATAGAGTAAGCACTCAGTAAGTGTTAGCCTTACTAGTAGTAAGACCCATTTGCTCATACTGAGCCATGTTGATTCACTGGATGAGTGATTTTTCTACTGCACTTTCAGTACTTTGTTTGCCTTATATAATAGAAAATACCTATTTGTGATTCAGCTTTCAGTCTTTTATACAAATTCTCTTTTTTTCTGTTTCACTTAGACATTTCCCTTTGAAATATAGTCATCTTAATATTTAGTTTTAAAACAGTTCTTTCAAGTGCACATACATACCACTTTATCTAGGTTTACTCTAGCTATTTTTAAGCTGTCCAGAAAACTATAAGACCCCAAAGAAAGGGTAAGCATCCATCCACATTGCTAAAGACTTCTCTTTAGTGATGTAGACTGAAAACTATTTTTGTAAGTATGGTCATAACTTTGAAGATGGGTAAGGAAGGTCCCATGGGTCTGTATATAGAAAATGTCTAGGCAACATTGTACCTTGTAATTTGTTAGGCAATTAAGTGCCACTCTTTAATACATACCTAGCTTTGCTAGACAACTAGACAAACTATTTATCATTTTATTTAATTTCACAACTATCACCTGGAAGCGGTAGGAGCCATTTTATTGTATATGTATTTGGAACTTTATAGCAGACTATTAGGTTGGGTCACAAGATCTATTTATCTCTTAAGCACCTTCAGATATTTCTTCTCTGTTTAATACATTTCTGAGCTGATTTACAGTACTTACATTTGAAATGGACTTGCTGTAACTACCACCCTGCATATTTTCAAATCTGGGTCAGTCGAGTAGTTTCCCTATTTCTGTACTTGCTGCTGAGCACCACCACAGAAAGCCACAGCAGTGGGGACAGATGCCACCCCAGATTCAGAACACCCATCTTGGTATTCAGTCCTTATCATTGATTTCACTGCTTGTCAGTACTGCTGTGTGACTTTGCTAGGAACTCCCCTTATAAACTTCTTCCATCCTCAGTCCTGTTTTCTTTTCATGCAATCATAGCTTCAGCTATCACTCTTAACTCCAGATCTCTATCCCTAACTTTTCCCCCTTAGTGCCCTACTGTGTATCCAACTGCCTTCTGTCTATCCTTAATTGGATGTTCTTCAGCCTTCTTTTGTTCAATTCCCACTCTTCTGCCCAAGCACCAAACCTGAGCGTCATTCTCGGCTTTTCCTTCTCATTCAACCCTCTTTGTCACTCACCAGGCCTTAGCAGATTTAACCTCCTGTAATTTGAATGCCTGTCTCTTCCCCTCTATTAACTCCTTAGTTTAGGCTAGTAATGCATAAGCAGGAATGATTTTGCTTTCCAGGAGACCTATGACAATATCAGCAGACATTTTTCATTGTCACCAAGTAGTGGGTGCTACTAGCATCTGGAAGGTAGAGGCTGAATATGCTACTAAACATTCTCCAATGCATAAAATAACCTCTACAACAAAGAATTATTTGGCCCAAAATGACAGTAGTGCTGAAGTTGAGAATAGTTAAGGCTATCATATTTTCTCTTGGATTGTTTCCAAGTAGCCTTCCAGCTGGTCTCTTTATTTCTTGCCCTAAAACTCTCTTCAATACTGCCAGCTGTCCAACTAGTAAGTAAATCTAATGAGTCAATCTGATTCACCAGTGCTTGCCTGTGACTTCCAGATCAAAGTCTCAATCTTTTTTTTTTTTTAATATTTTTTAATGTTCATTTGTTTTTGAGAGAGAGAAAGCGCACATGCATGAGTGGGAGAGGGGCAGAGAGAGAGGGAGACATGATATGAAGCGGGCTCCACAATGACCACAGAGAGCCCCACTGAGGGGCTTAAACTCCCGAACCGTGAGATCATGACCTGAGCAGAAGTCAGTCGCTTAACCAGTTGAGCCACTCAGGTGCCCCAAAGTCTCAAGTCTTTTACCATGACTTGCCAGGCCCTTCCTAATCTGGCTGGTCTGGTCCCCCTAACCTCTTGGATGTTAGTTCTCATGATTTCTTTCTTATTTTTTCCAGAAATACTGAATTGCTGGTAGTTTAACAAACTTTGTCTTCCCATACATCTATAGTTTGTAGTATTGTTTTCTCTGCATGGAGTTCCCTTAGTTAGAGATCTCCCTAGAGAAATCCATCAAGCATTAATTGAAGCATCTCCTTTCTTATAAACCCTTTCCAACCTCTAGGCAGATTCAGGTGTTTCATTTCCTGTGTTCCTAATGTACCATGTGTACACATCTCATAAGATACTACAGTTATTTATTTACATGCCTGACTCCCCAATAGGCTGTGAGCTCTTGAGGGCAAGTTCCCTCTTTTTTGGTCTTCATAGCCCTCTGTCTAGTTGGTGCCAGACATTACGAAGGACTTAGTAAATATTTATTGATTGAATGATTAGTATGTGATATATTGAATGAATGTGGTTTTGAATAATAAGAGTGCTAAAAATTATTTTTAAAAGAACAATGAAGCTACTTTTATCAGTCTAATTTTGTTATTACTATATAAATCATCTATGTGTATCCTAACTACAGTTGTTCTAACAATTGTTTTATATATATAATTAATTAACATATTTGTTCTAATTAACATCATTGTTCTAATATAATTGTTCTAATTAATTTTAGTGAAATTTTTAATATTTTGTCTTCTGTTTTAGCTCTTTGATGGCATTGAATGTGAATTTCCCATATTTTTCCTTTACATGATGATTGATGGTAAGTGAGCTTTTTTCCTGAAATTTAAGCTATAGAGTATTAGTGGTTTAAAGAAAAAGCAGATGAAATATGACCCTTTCAGCTAGCAAAATAGACTATACTTCAGTGATGTTAACTGCTCTGCACTTTTATATGCTCTTCTTCTGCTTTCTAAGTGAATATTAAATCATTTAAAGAATTAAAAAATATACTTTGGAGTTATTAAGAAATGATACAGATATATTTCCTATTTGCAAATAAAATTTTTTTATGAATAGTAAAGATGAATGTTATAATCTGTGACATTGTGAATATCTATAACATTTACACTTAAGATTAGAGAATTTCGATTAAAATTCAATTTTCGCTTCTAAATGCTAACATGGCCTTCTAAAATCAGTTTCCTGGAATAATATCATATATATTTGCATTACCTTTTTTCAGTTTTATTTTTATCATTTACATAGAAAATTACCAAAATAATCATAACTGGACTTTTTCTAAGGTAAAATTTCTGTGGTGCTTATTGAGCTCAGATGCTATTGTATTTAATATTTTACATTTTAGGAGTTTTTAGAGGCAACCCCAAACAATTAAAGGAATATCAGGATCTTTTGACTCCAGTACTTCATCAGACCACAGAAGGTATAGTTGGATTGTTTTTTCAAGAAATTCTTCCTACTAATATTTCCTTAACATTACTTGGAAATGCATTAAATGATTCCTTTTTAAATGTAGTTATTTATGTTAAAGTAAAAAAAAATGAATGGAGCCTTGAATGAATTATAAGAATAATCTATTCATTTGTTGTTATAAGTTTGTTTTTATAAAAGTTCATTGGGCAAGACAAGGATGGGGAATAAATTCAGGTGGTTATGGCTATAGTCGTTGCAAGATAGTTTGCCAGCTGGGCAGTGGTTTTTGTTATGACTACCTACTATGAAAATGCCTTCACTCTGTATAGAGTGACGGTAATATAGAGTGACCAGTTTTTGTCCAGATCACCAGAAATGCTCTGTTCAGGTAAACGCTGCCCCCTCCAGAGGGCTACCTTAAGAGGCTCTGACCTAGCCTAATGGCACTACCATTGCCAAGAACATTCAGCCTCCTCTCTGGAGTTGTTGCTTGGACCTTTAGCATGATATTTTAAATGTCTGCTTTGTGCTAATCCCTCATCCTTTGAGGATGGATTTAATATTTTAGAAATGAATTAAAGACTCTTATGAGTAGTATATTGGTTTTAGTTAAACACCAGTAGGGCCCATAAAAGAATATAACTGATTTTTCAGTATGACTAGAAAACTAATTCTCAAAGAATTTCGAAGAAGAGGTTCCATGTACTTTGGGGTTTGGAAGTATTAATAAAATAAGAATATATACTAAATATACATATGTATATATATTTACATATATATGTAAACAGCTTTGAAAACATTTATCTGAAAATTAAAAAAGTTATTACGTGTGGGTATAAAGTGGTTAGTCTTATGGACATGGTGTACAAATTTGCAATGATAGCATTGGGCCCATTCTTACCTCACATGAAGTTTGTGATATTCTTTAGGGTTTTCCACAAGTACCTTAGAACACAAACTTCACAGTATGTACTCATCCTTTAAAATACTTGTAATGTTAAAGTAGTGAAATATTTGTGGGTAAACATTGAATTCCAAATAAATATTAAATTTTAAAACCAGTTATTTATATCATTATGTTCCAAATAATAATTTGTCCCAAGTGAGAAACAATGTAATGTCTTTTGTAATGAATATAATATTGAAATCCCTTGAATCAAATCTTTTAGTATTCGGTGATAGATTATTGATGCATTGAGGTGGTAATTCAGTGTATGACAGTTTAGTCTTTATCATGTTCAGAGAGTGATGTACAAACTATTCTTTGTGTTTCACAAGGACCTTTTTATTGGTTTTAGATACAAATATAACTAGGATGTATGAAGGAAGCAAATTTTAGAGAAATCTGTGCAATTTTATTAGGAAAATTAAGGTTCCTGTGGGCTGATAGTGCAAAGTCTTCTGTAGCATTCTACTAGAATATTGTGGGGGTTTTTTCCTTTTATGTCATCCACAAAGATTTTAGTCTTTAAGTAATAAATTTTAGTTTCTTTCAAGGAATGTTTTTAAATGAGTCAGTCATAGGAGAGGATGGATTTTTTTTTTCTTCAGTGATATTGAATGGTAGATAATGGACTTAATGTTTAAAATGGGGATTCCTTTGCTTTAAGCAATGGCTCAGGGTTATAATTCTTCATTTGGGATTACACAGTATCTCATTTGTAATGCTTCTACAGACTAATCCTATTAAAGATAACTTCTATGGCTCTAAATGTTGGCCTACTGTATTTTTATAGATTCATTTAAAGGTGTTAAAATTAAATGTTGTTAAAGGAGATTATGTACACATTACTGGCTAAAGCAAAACATATGCTGTCAAATTAGTGTTTTAAAGCTTTATCCACATTTTTCACTGGCAATTTCTGAAAGCCAAAATAACCAATTTTCTATAGTTTATCAAATCTGTTACCTCCTTTACAACCTGTCTCTGTCTGCGTTCTAACATTGCAATTTCTTGAAGGGAAAATTTGAGGAGGACACTGATTTTTATATTTCAAATATTTATTTTTAAACTCCATAGGTTATCCTGTCATACCAAAGTACTATTATGTGCCAGCTGATTTTGTAGAATATGAGAAAAGAAACCCTGGTAGTCAAAAGCGATTTCCTAGCAATTGTGGCCGTGATGGAAAACTCTTTCTTTGGGGACAAGCCCTTTATATCATTGCAAAACTTCTAGGTAAGTGGAAAAGGTTGGGAACATTTTTCCCCTTGTAATCAAGCTGTTAGAAATAAGTATGTTTTGGGGCACCTGGGTAGTTCAGCTGGTTAAATGTCCAACTCTTGATTTCAGCTCAGGTCATGATCTCATAGTTCATGAGATTGAGCTCCATGCTGGGCTATGCAATAGTACCTGCTTGAGATTTTCTCTCCCTCTCTCTCTGCTCCTCCCCCCCCCAAATAAATAAATAAACATTAACAAAAAAAGAAATAAGTATTTTTTTGTTGACATTTTTCTTGGATTTGGGTGGTGTTTCATACTGTTAAGAGGTCTTAAGGGAGTTTCTTAGTATGTAAAGGTCTTAGGGGAGTTTCTTAGTATGTAAAGGTATATTAATGGCTGTTTCACTGAATGATGATAGACACTTTCTGGGAAGAAAGTCAAATAGGTATGGGTAGCACTATGACCATTTAGGGGGCTGATTTAGTGTAATGACTATTTTTCTAACAGGTAGCTATAGGAACTTTGAGTTACTTTTATATAATGTAAAAAATTCTGATTTTATTCTTAATCATAGCTTTAGTAAACCACTTGCCTAAAGGAATTGGTTATCTCAAAGTTCTCTTCTTTCTCATACATACACATTGGCAACTTACTCAGTTAGCTTAGAGGCTTAATGGGCATAAATTTTTTAGAATTATTTTTCAGCTTATCCTAAAACTTCTGCTGAATATGAGTACTCTTTGGGCACATTGAGATGAAGGCTAATTTAATGAACACACACAAAAAAGCATTATTATGCATCTTTCTGCATCATTGCTTGCTAAAATTTCAAATATTATTAGGATTCCCATCAACAAGGCTATCATGTTAGAGTCAGAATTTCTTTATAGTAAATAAATTATGAAACAGCTGATTGCAAATAGTATATGTACCTGCTCTAAAAGAGCTGCTTACTGTGTGAAGTAGTGTTATTGTCTTTGTTGTTCCTAGTATTACTCTATAAATGCTAAATTTGTTTGTGTTTTAAGAGTAATCATCTTTGGTTTCTTTTTTTTACATTCCATTAGGAAAGAATATTTCAGATTTCCAATTCAAGCTTTATACAAATGATATATAACAGCAGATTGAAACTAACCAAAAAGGGAAAATTAAGTTAATGCTGCTTTCAATTTGCTTGTTTCCTAACTGTATATTCTGGGTCTCCATATATACTTAAAGCTAATTTAAGAACCTGTAGAAAAATTTTCTTCTTTTAAAGGGATGACTTTTTGATAAGGAGTTGATATTATTTATACAGGCCTTGCTTTTAGATTTTTTCAAAAGAAAAAATATTTACATGAAGTAGTTTTCTTAAAATCAAGCCAAGTTGGCAAGGTTATCTCTGGTTAGGATGTTATTTCCATCTCACTAGCGTGAATACAAAGAAGCCTTCTGGTGGTACTCACAGCTAAATAAAACATATTATAGTAGGGGAGTAGTTAACCTATCTAAGAACAAGAATTTTAACATCAAAATCATAAATTTCTATATACTACAGCTTGGAAATTATATTTGAGCATGATGAAATTTTTCTGATTCTGAGGTTGAAAACTGGAACTTGGGATATTGGATTTGAGATCTAAACTTTTATCATCTTGTATTTTGCTCTTTATCCAGTCTGGGATTGAGTGCTAGAAAAAATGCTATTTGAGCAAAGCCTGTAGATAACATTGAGAAGGCTAATGAATTGGGAATGCAGAATTGAGTACTCTACATAAGCAAATTGGGTTTTTAAAAAGGAAAAGATCGAAAATGGTATCAATCAGTAAAAAAGCATTAGACCTCCCTTACTCTGAAATAAATGTATTGAATGTAGACAGATTTTGAGTGTAGATAGCATTTTCTTATGTTAAGACCAGTGTGAACAGAAACAGTCCAGACCATGCCTTCTCATCTCTGTTTCATCACCAAAAAGAAGAAAAACATCAAAGAAAGAGTCAATTTCTCTTTTCCCTGCTGAGCTACTAAAAAGGCAGTAGAGAACCTACAGAAGGTGTGTTGCAAACCCTAAGATAACATACTCTATTCTCTCCTGCTGAACAAAGGAGATGCTCCATGTTCATTAGCACTCTGACCTCACTGTGTGTCATCTGGTTAACAAACTCACTGCTTAAGATGAATAAGATCTCAGAAAACTGAATTATTTAGTTTCTCTTAACTATTATATCCTTGCCTCGAGAACATTAAACTTCTAAGGATGTTATTAAGATTCCAGATACCACATTTACTAACAAAGTCCTATTTATTCATTAAAAGAGGCTTGGTTGGATATCTGCTTGACAGCATTTTGTGGGCAGTTAATTAGAGTTACTTGAAAATAATAGAACGATAAATCTTTGAAAATATTCTATAATATATGACTTTCACTAATTCAGGACAGTTTGTATCCAGTGAAATCTAATAAGAATATTTTACTTATACACACACACACACACACACACACACACACACCCTAATGAATAATTATGCAACCAAACCATCTGACTTTCATTCCATTTGTTAGAGCAAAAAGTCGTAATATGCTGTTTCCTGGCCCAACCTCAATGACCCACTGTGTTCTTAGAAAATCATTAATTATTGCAGTATTTTTTTTCTTTAGAAAATGTAGACTTTTAGGAAACCAGTGTTTGCTATAAAATAGGTAAATAAATTATAAACATGTTTGTTTAAAACCAGATAAGACATATTTTAAGATACATTTGACTTGTCTTAGAATAAAATGATTGTTAGCTACACCTTTAATTGTTACTTAAATTGGGAAGTTTAAAAACTGTCCATTTAAGGGGCGCCTGGGTGGCTTAGTTGGTTAAGCATCCAACTTTCGCTTAGGTCATGATCTCACGGTTCGTGGGTTCGAGCCCCATGTTGGGATCTGTGCTGACTGCCAGCTCAGAGACTGGAGCCTGTTTCAGAGTCTGTGACTCCCTCTCTCTCTGACCCTCCCCTGCTCACACTGTCTCTCTCTCTCTCTCCTAGAAATAAATAAAACATTAAAAAAAATTTTTAAAAAAAAACCTGTCCATTTAAGAGATGATTAGTCTATAGAAAGAAGTGTACCGTTTTGAGTGTTTTGAAAAATAACTTTAAAATTATTTATCACTTATGGGGTACTTGGGTGGCTCAGTCTGTTGAGTATCTGACTTTAGCTCAGGTCATGATCTTGCAGTTTGTGAGTTTGAGCCCCACACTGGGCTCTGTACTAACAGCTCAGAGCCTGGAGCCTGCTTTGTATTTGTGTCTCCTTCTCTCTCTGCCCCTCCCCCGCTCATGCTCTGTCTCTTTCTCTCTCTCAAAAATAAACATTAAAACAATTTTTTTTAAGTATTTATCACATAAAAGTCACTTGAAAATCATCATCTTTGGATTGAATTTTTTGAGGTTAAAAAATAAGAGAAATATAACCTAAGGTTAATGATAATTTTACTCTAAAACTTCCCCAAAGCCATTACTTTAATATATTTTCTTACTCAGTGTTTATAAAAAGAGAAACTAACATATCAGTTGTTTAGCTTTAAAAAACAATCTGACTTCTAGACTTCAGCTTTTCTTTTCAACACATATGCAATTAGCTTTCCTTATCTCATACATCAGGCATTCACAATGATGACATTCACTTAGGTACCACTATAAGATCCCAAATCATTAAAGATCAGAGCTTTACATACTGTATAACTTAAGATAGGTGGATAGAAGAATTTTTTTTAGGATGCATACTTTGAAAAAGTTAAGAATAAATATCAAGGGACTCCTGGGTGGCTCAGTTGGTTAAGCATCTGACTCTTGATTTCAGCTCAGTCATGATCTCACAGTTGTGGGTTTGAGACCCGGATTGAGCTCCATCCTAAGCGTGGAGTCTGCTTGGAATTCTCTCTCTCCCTCTCTCTCTGCCACTCCCCCCCAACCTTGTGCTCTCTTTGTCTCTCTCAAAATGAATAAACATTTTAAAAAACCTTTATAAATAAATATATATCAAGAATTAAAACAATGTTTTCTGATTAAGCTTGAAAATATCAAGCAATTGTTATTAACTACAACTTTCTAACAAACATAAACTCCCAAAATATTCAAATGAATGAAAATTTTCTTGAATTTTACAAAGGGTTTTTTCTTCTTCTATTATTATTTTTTAATGTCTTATTTACTTTTGAGAGAGACAGAGAGAGAGGGAGAGAGCATGATCAGGGGAGAGTCAGAGAAAGAGGGAGACACAGAATCCGAAGACAGGTTCCAGGCTCTGAGCTAGCTGTCAGCACAGAGCCCAATGCAGGGCTTGAACCCACGAACCGTGAGATCATGACCTAAGCCGAAGTCGGATGCTTAACTGAGCCACCCAGGTGCCCCGTAAAGGTGTTTTTTTTTCTTTTTGAGGTAGGTGTTATTGAATTTCTTGGGAGTGTAAGAGACTTTGAACATGATAAAACAGGTATAGAGGTACTATAAAATATCCAAAATGTTATGAAAATATAAAGTTCCGAACTTAATATCTTTGCTATCCAAAAGTTCTTTAGTAAGTCATTGTTTGGAATCCAGTAATTTTTGCAGTAGAAACTATGTTTTAAATGATTATTAACACCTAGCACACTTGTATATAGATTCTTTTTCTGATATATCATCTTTTTCCTATATTTTCTTCTCTGCTAGTTTCCCTTTGTTTTTTTCATCATGTTTTTCTTGGACTGTGGAGGAAAGATTAAGAGTTTTGGGGTCATGAACTTAAGAAACTAGACAGTTTAGGATTTGAATACAGTTTCTACTGCTTACTACTTACGTGACTTGAATAATTTTCTTAACTTCTGTGATCATCAGTTTCTTTATTTTTATGTTATAAGGATTCACTAATGAAGAAATATGCATAAAACATTTACTATGAGAAAGATATATACTTCAATAGGTCTTCTTATACTTCCTTCTACACTCCCTCCATCTCTCAATCACTATTTAGGAGATAGTATTTGTTAAAATATATTTCATAGTTCATATTAACCAGGCAACTCAGAATGTTCATGGGCCCTCCTTGTGGGTACCCCATAGCCACAAAACATCACAAGAAGAAAATGTTATGATGCTAGTTGCTACTTAACTATTCATCTTCTCCATGATTTAGCTGGTATTTGTAGAGGGCTACTGTATGTTAGTATTGATAGCCAGTAGCTCTATAGCAAGAATCCAATGTGACAACCTAGGAAATATTTCTGTCTCTCAGAGGGCAGCCTAATTATTCTGATACTCTATTTCCTAATTCTAGTGTTTGTAACTAAGGTAAGTCCATTTGCTCCACTGATTGAGCCTGGAAATCTAATGCTTTTTTTTAAAAGCTAAAGTTAGTGATCAAGTGCCCCCTAGTGTGCATGAAGACATAAGAAACTGGGAGGTCTTGATTTTCTTTGGTCTCTTGACTTTAAATGCAGTTGACTCCTTACTCAATATAGCACATGGTTTTGTTACTGATCAGTTAAAGATAAAACAAACAGATAAGAGTACACAGATATCTTTCTACATTGTGGTTGCTAAGAGATTTCCCAGCTGTTACACTTCAGGAAACTTTAAGCAGTAAGACACTGATTTCTGTGCACTTTTGTTATCTTTTTCGTGGTATCTTTGTGATTGCTAGTACCCAAATGTCGGATTTCTGTGCAGCAGGCATTATAAACATCTTGAGAGTACATGTAGTACAGTATTACTTTAAAAGCTTCATGCAAGGAAATTTTCTTCCTGTAGCTTGTATAAATCTCTGGCTTTCTTAAAACTAAAATTTTTAGTTGAATTGCTACTAGGGCTAGAAAACGTGTATAAAAATTTATGATTCCCACCCTTAAAATATATTAGTAAAATTGAATATAAAAGCAGTAATGACTAGAGTCTGAGAAGACTACATAAATACTGTCAGACTGTTTCCCAGAAATGCTAATAATACTTGCCTCAAAATGTGTCTGATTCTGTGCTCTGCCCTTTACAAGTATTATCCTAAGTATTATTACAAGTATTATTCCTAGCTTCTCTATGAGATGGATACTGTATATCATAAACTGAGGCTCAGAAGAGTTTAGCAACTCACCCCAGGTCACATAGCCCATGACTGGTGCTTTACTGATTTACTCAGGAGTCTGCAGGATGATTGTGTCACGTGTAACCTTTGTGGCATTAAATATGCTCATTAAAAATAAAAACCTTGCTAACTTAATTTGCATCCTGTTTTCATTTACATGCTTATTGTTAAAGACATATTTCTTAGTCATTTCTTGTCCTCTGTGAATTGTCCAGTAATTTTGCCCATTTAACCTTTATTTTATGGTCTTTCTTCACAGTCTGCATGAATGTTTTACATATTAGGTATACTAATCCTCTCTGGTATTTTCCTAGTTTGTTTGCCAATGAACGTTGCACTGTTTTTTGATGAATGAAATTTGAAATCTTCATATAATTAGATCTATCATTGTTTTTTAATTTAATTCTGACCACAGAATTTAACATTTAATTTTAGGAAGTCTATCCTTGTTACTTAATTGAGTTAAAAATACTGGTAAGTTTGGAATTTTTTTGGTATAATGTATGAGTTGAGGATCTACATTTTCTTTTTCTCTCTAGCTTATTTCGTAATACATGTGTTACTAATATGTGTCCCTGCTGCTGAGAATCAGGCTTTGAAGCACATAATTTTCCCCCATAAATTATCTGCTGAGCCTATTTTAATGTGTCCTATGTAATTTTGGTGTCATGACAAAAAAATTACTTTGTTAAATTTTCTTTGAATTGTCATTTTATTAAAGAAACAAAAATTCTTCTTCATATTTTCTTTTTACCTTCAAGAGTGATTGTTTGAAGTAAACCCAGGGTATATTTCATAAAATTTCTGTGCATAAAAAATACAAATATTAATGAACCTAATCTGTCCTATAAGGGTTTAAAGATGGCTGTCCTTATTTATAGAAATGCTTAGTTATCTGTGAGGTTTCGGACTGTACTCTGAAATTTAGAAAGCCATTGCTCTTTTATCCTTGTTTCTTATTTTCATTTTTTTTCAGGCACAAGATCTTTCAGACTTGTTCTTTTCCACCACAAAGTCAGTGCCATAGAATCAGCAGTGAGAAATTCTTATTTTGCCTCCTGAATGATAAAAAGCAATGCAGTGAAAAAAATGTCTATTAACCTGACCTTTTTAAGGCATTAGTCATTTTTACCATTATGGAAATTAAAACAATGATTACAGCAACTGATGTGCCCGAATTTGTTAACCCACCAATTTATTATTTTGTTTAATAAGTCTCTTGAGTGCCTACTATATGGAAGTTGCTGTGTGAGAAAGTGGGGTATAGCCATGAAAAAGAAGCATACAGTCTGTGGGGAGCACAAGATGTAAGTTGGAACATTAAGCTAGATATACAGGTGCAGCACAAAGAGAAAAATGAGAAAGAAATGCCAAGAAATAAGCTTTTTCAAGGGATGTGGTTAAACTATTTGATTCATATCAATTTTAATAGATTAATATTTATGCTTTCCAAGGATATAAGATTTCTTCATTTTTCTGTCATCATTTATAAATAACAAAATAATAAAGATAGAATTTCATTTCTGTAGAAAGACAGTGAAACATTAATTATGTAAAATGCTTGTTGGTAGTGAAAATTTTTTCACATCTCAATGATCAGACAAATGAGATAGGGAAATAATTTGGTGCTATTTAGACTATCACTATACTAATCAATCCTGCATCATGAGCTCCACTGATATTAATAAATAGAAATTATATGTCGATATTTGTCATAATTAAGCCTATATTGGTTTGTTTTAAATTTTGCAAAAGTGTATTTTTTTTTCAGAGAGAAGAATGTTCTGTGATATGCTTCCTGATTTGAATGTGAAAGCTATAACATATCAAGATCTAAATTATTTGTTTACTGTCTTCTCCTCGTGGTATCTTTTCCATCTGTGTTGTATACAGTGTCAGTGTTTTTATACAGCAAGATTAGTATGGGCTAAGAACACAGATCCCAGAGAGAGACAGCCTGTGTTTGAATCTAAGCTCTGTCACTTAACCTGCCATGTGCAAGTTGCTTAGCTGCTCAGTGCCTCCATTTGGTCATCTGTAAAATGATAAGGATGCCTTTAGGATTAATGAATTAATGTGTATTTAATACAGTATGTCTGCTGTAAATTTGCAAACAAGGCTAGAAACATATTAAGCACCGGGTAAGCGTTGCTGTGGTTGCTGTTGCGGAGGCAGCAGTGGGTGCGGTGGCTTCTGTGGCCTCTGCAATTGCTGTTCCTCCTTTTTATTGTCATGCTATCATTAATATCACTTGTAATGTAATTAAAAGCATCTTTCAAGAGTTACTAAAAACACCTTTGGTGATAACATTGAATATGTGCCCTGAAGTTACCCAGAATAGAAAAACCTATATAATGAGAAACCTTACCACAGCTGCAAAGAAATTTACAAGTGTCAGTGTAGTTGACTCTCTGTTCTGTTTTTCAGAATTATTCACTGACTAAAAGAAGTACCTAAAAAGCTATGGAAAATGAGGTGTATTTTTCAAATTAAATATTATACATGGGTGAATTTAAACAAAACTCAGCATGGTGTCATTTTTATGTATTCAGTATAGAACTGAAGATGAAACATGAAATGAGCACATTTTCATAGCTTGAGTGTAGCAAAAATAAAGTGTTCAGATTCACTTTGGGAGAAGTCAAATTCTTTTTTTTTTACATTATTATTCATTTAACTTTTATATGTCTGAGTGTAACTAAGATAACCTTAAAGATTTGCAGTTGCTGGGACAGAGTATGTCTGCTGTAAATTGGCATAGATACTGTCAACTTGCACTCCAACAAGTTTATGCAGTATTAAACTTCAAGGTTTTGTTCCCACCACCTCTTCCCAGCATAGTCCTCTTCACATCCATGGAGAATCCCTGGTATGCTGAGCTTCCAATGTCGAATCTCTCTGAGGTGTGTTATAACAGAAGATAGCAGAGAACCACTGACTCGGAGTACATTCTCCACACCCTCCCCTTCCAAACTCTCTAAATTGCCTTCCTTATTTTATGTCCTTAGACTTTATCAAAAGTTACCAAAAGGAACTACCGCATGAAAAGAGCTTCCATGTTTACAGTACAACAGCAGTTGAAGACATGGCTTTCATGCTGGTTAGCCCCATGAAGAATGCCCTGTCTCAGAAATCTCTTTTATTTTTTTATAAATTTTTAAATGTTTTTTATTTATTTCTGAGAGAGACAGACGTGAATAGGGGAGGGTCAGAGAGAGAGGGAGACACAGAATCTGAAACAGGCTCCAGGCTCTGAGCTGGCTGTCAGCACAGAGCCTGATGTGGGCTCAAACCCACGAACCGTGAGATCATGACCTGAGCTGAAGTTGGACGCTCAACCGACTGAGCCACCCAAGTGCCCCCAGAAATCTCTTTTAGAATTTAGTATCAGGAAACACTTAGTATTCCCCTCAGGAAACACTTAAGTCTCCTCTTCATGAACTGGTTTCCTTTCTTGAGAGAATGCAAATACATTCTTTTTAGAACAGCTTTATTTAGGTATAATTTACATACTATATCTTAACCTATTCCAGGTTTACAATTCATTGGGTTTTTTTTTTTTTTGTATATTCAGAGTTGTACAGCCATCACCACAATCAATTTTAGAATATTTACGTCACCCATCAAAAAACCTCTTACTCAGTCACTCTCCACTTAACCCTAATCATTTCACCCTTTCCCCAAACACTGGACACTCATTAATGTGCATTTTATCCTTGTGTATTTGCCTATTCTGGACATTTCATATACCTTGAATTATATAATGTATGGTCTTCAAGATTCATTTCTATATCAGCAACTTAATTCTTTTTCCAGCCAAATAACATTCCATTGTATGTATATACCACATTGGATTTATCTGTTCATCCATTAGTGGACATTTGTATTGTTTCCACTTTTTTTTTTTTTTTTTGCTTTTATAATCATGCTGCTGTGAACTTTCATATACTAGTTATTGTTTGACATATGTTTTCATTTCTCTTAGGTATATATATACCTAGGGGTAGAATTGCTGAATCGTATTAAAGCTCTGTGTTTAACATTTTGAGCAATTCCAGAGTGATTTCCAAAGTAACTGTACCAGTATGCATTCTATCCAGCAATATGTGTGAGGGTTTTAATTTCTCTACATCCTTTCCAACCCTTGTTCTTGTTTCTTTTTTTGACAATAGCCATCCTAATGGGTATGAAATGGTATCTCATTGTGATTTTCATAAGCATTTCCCAAATTACTAATGTTGTTGAGCATCTTTTTGTATGCTTATGGGCAATTTATATATCTTCTTTGGAGAAATATCTATTCAGAAACTGTGACCATTTTTTAATTGTGTTGTCTTTTTATTATTGAGTCATAAGAGTTTTTTTTAAAGATATTCAAGATAGAAGTCCCTTACAAGATATGCTATTTGTAAATATTTTCTCCCCTTCTGTGAGTTGTCATTTCACTTTTTTTATGGTGTCTTTTGAGGTCCCAGAGGCTGTAATTTGACAAAGCTCCATTTATTTCATTTTTTCTTTTGTCACTTGTTTTCATTTTATAGCTTTGTCTAATCCAAAGTCACAAAGTTTACCCTTTTATTTTCTTCTAACAGTTTTATAATTTTAGCTCTTATATTTAACTTTTGATCTCTTTTGAGTTAAGCTTTATAGGTGGTTTGAGGAAGAGGTCCAGCTGTATTCTTTTGCCTATAAATACCAGTTGTCCCAGCACTATTTGTGGGGAAAAAAAAAAAAAACCCTTTTCCCCCATTGAATTGTTTTGGCACGCTTGTCAAAATTCAGTGAACCATAAATGTAAGGATTTATTTCTACACTTTCACTCCTATTCCATTAATCTATCTTTATATTAGCACATCATTATTATCCTTTTTGAAAAACTTCTTTAAAAATGTTTATTTGTTTATGGGGCACCTGGGTGGCTCAGTGGGTTAAGCGTCTGACTCCTGATTTCAGTTCAGGTCATGATCCCAGAGTCATGAGATTGAGCCCCACGTTGTGCTCTGTGCTGAGCATGGATCCTGCTTAAGATTTTCTCTCTCTCTCTCTCTCTGTCTCTCCCTCTCCCTCTCTGTCTGTCTTTCTCTCCCTGCCTTTGTCCCTCTCCCCCACTCATGCTCNTTAACCGACTAAGCCACCCAGGTGCCCCTATTTATTTATTTTTAAAGAGAGAGAATCCCAAGTAGGCATTGTGCTGTCAATGCAGAGCCCAGCACAGTCTCACCAGCCATAAGATCATGACCTGAGCCAAAATCAGTAGTCAGGTCACTGAACCAACTCAGCCACCCGGGTGCCCCTAGTACCACATTATCTTAGTTACTTTAGATTCTTCTTTCAGTCTGGATGCCTTTTATTATTTTTTCTTGTCTCACTTTTCTGGCTGTAACCTCTAGTACACTGTTGAATAGAAGTGACAGGAGTTGACATCATTGTCTTATTCCTGATTTTGGGCCAAAACATTCATTATTACCATTGATTATGATGTTAGCCATGGGGTTTTTGTAGATTCCCTTTATAAGGTCAAGAAAGTCCCATTCTATCTAGTTTGTTGAATGCTTTTTGTCATGAAAGAACGTTGAATTTTGTCAAATGTGTTTTCTATGTCTTGTGAGATGATTTTGTAGTTTTTATTTTGTCCTCTATTCTGTTGATATTATATTACTACACTGATTGATTTGGGGGAAATGAAGTCATCCTTGTGGGATAAATCTCACTTGGTCATGGTGTGTAATCTTTTTCATATGTTAATGGATTTAGTTTGCTACTATTTTTTTTGTGGAGGATTTTTATATCTATATTCATTAGAGATTTGGATTTATAATTTTCTTGTGGTGAATATGATTTTTTTTTTAATTAGGGTAATACTGGCCTCTTAGAATTAGTTGGGAAGTATTTCCCCTACTATTTTGGAAAAGTTTGTGAGAGATTTGTTTTACTTCTTCCTTAACTGGTAGAATTCACCAATGAAGCCATCAGGTCCTGGGCTTTTGCTTTTTTGTTTTTGTTTTTGTTTTTGTTTTTCCCCCAGAAAGCTTCAGTGACTTATTATAAATGGGTTCATATTTTCTATTCTTTCTTGAGTTAGTTTTTTGTAATGTGTATATTTCTGGGAATTTGTTCATATCCATCTAGGTTATCTAAATTATTGGCATACATTTGTTCATAGTATTCTCTTATAATCCTTAAGGATATTCTTAACTTCCATTCCTGATTTAGTAATTTTAGTCTTTTTTCTTTTGTCTTGGTCAGTCGAACTAAAGGTTTGTCAACTTTTGAGTTTTTCAGGAATCTACTTTTAGTTTCATTTATATTCTCTTTTGTTTTTCTATATTCTATTTCATAATTTCCACTCTAATTTTTATTATTCCCTTCCTTCTGCTTGCTTTTGATTTAGTTTTCTCAGTTTCATCCACTGTCTTAAGATGGAAAGATAGGTTATGGATATGAAATTTTTCTCCCTTGTTTAATATGGGCACTTACAGCTCCAAATTTTCCTCCAAGCATTGCTTTAGCTACATTCATAAGTTTTGGTATATTGTGTCTTCATTTTCAATCATCTCATCAGAACATGTAATTGAAAGTATTTTCTTACTTCCCATTTGTTTTCTTCTTTGACACATTGGTTATAGTGTGTTATTTAATTTCCATATATTTATGAATTTCTAAAACTTCTTCCTGTTTATTGAATTCTAATTTCATTCTTTTGTGGTCAGAATCACACTTTATAGAATTTTAATTCTTTAAATTTATTAAGGATTATTTTATGGCCTCTTATATGGAAGATGTTCTATGTGCATTGAGGAGTATATATATTCTGGTCTTGTTGGATAGTCTATAGTTATTAGGTCTAGTTGGTTTATAGAGTTGTGCAGATGCATCTTTGGTAATGTCATTTCCCTTCTTTCTTTTTTTTTTTTTTTCAGCTGATGAATTAATCAGTCCTAAAGACATTGATCCTGTCCAGCGCTATATCCCACTACAGAATCAACGTAACGTGAGCATGAGGTTTTCCAATCAAGTAAGGATATTGTTTTCTTAATTTAGACTCATCTAAAGACATTTAAAAGTTAAAAAAATTTTATTCTGAATGGGTTTTTCATTGCTTTTTTTGAGGGCAAGGCTTTTTTCTGGTTATTTAATATATACTTGTGGAAAGGGATTATTTGTTAATGAAGAAATATGAGTCACACGTGTCCAACAAGATGTCTTTCAGGCAAACACTTTCATCTTCATGGTAGTTGACTTTAAGGTGATAAATGTTTTTGGGAGGATGCAGTATATATGAATAGGCAAGGGGACAGATGAAATGGCATATTATTGAAGGAAGTGGGATCCCATGTAAGGGCCTGTGCTTAGTGTCTCTCCGTTGCTGTGTCTCCATGACAGCACTGAGTGACTGACAGAGTTGTTCTTAGTACTTGGTGACATGTTGGGTGAAGGAATAATTTAAATTTTTTTACATTTAGTAGCTATGGATTCAGACTGTGTTGTGTCAACAAAATAAGTGTTTGCAGGATCAGCAAGATTGATGTTGATTTGAGCAAACCCTCAAGTATTAAATGATACCAGTAATGAGGACTGTTAAAATGAAAATGTTGTAGATTATGGAAACTGCCTGAGGAGAGAGGGAATGAACCTGAGTGTGTGCCTGGGATTCCAAGCAGTTAACATTTATTTAATAAGAATAGCATCAGCACTTCCAGAAGATACGCTTATGAAATCAAAAATGCTCCCTTTATTTTAAAAAAAACATGCGTATACATATTACACACACACACACACACACACACACACACACACACGCTTGTTTTAATGAGGGAAATGGAGAGCCAGCCAGGTCCATTAGTTTCTATCACACTATTTCTCTGATTCTTTTGCTGGTCTTCAACACAACATGTAATTACTCTGACTGATTTATAGATGAGAAGCTATTTGGGAGACTTGTAAATAAATGTTAAGATTTTCTCAAGAACATAAAATCCTTCTGCTAATACGTGTGAGGAGTTTTTCACTGCCCCATTGATTCCTGTGTAAGGTGATGATTTGGCCATTATCTTCATTACCACTCTGTCAGTACACTGTAAGTATACATTCTTTACAGATTTGGGATATACGATTTTACTTGAAGAAATGGTAAAGTAGGGAATACATTTAACTTCATATTATGCAGTACTGTGACTCTGAGCCATTTTAAGACTAGCATTTACATTTACGTAGCATTTCACATGTGTGACCCACTTCTCTCTGGTAATGAAATCTCAAACCCTTTTCTTAGAAAATAAAGTAATAGGTCACAGATTTGAGTTGTGGGTACAGGAGCCAGAGAGCATAAAATCACATAGCTAACAACAATTTGAACAATTATTTCATGCTTGGTACATAAAACGAAGGCTGTGGATTATGTGTAATTTTTTACATACAGTATACTTCCAGCTCTTTCTTTCTCACTCAAGAAAGCTTATCAGAGTACAAGTGAGTGAGAGTGGATTTTATGGAGAATTTGCTCTTTTTTTATGTTGAAACCATTTTCTAATGTTGCTACTAAGTTATCTGTGCCATGCCTCCCAGACAGAGCCACATTCCTACATATGAGACTTCCTGTAGGGTAAGGACAAGGGCTTCTCTCCTGCAGCTTCATGGGGATCACATCTATGCAGAGTTGGGTACAGTCCCTGAGAAGGAGGTGGTGCAAGGATCAGCATCAGAAAATTTCTGGGAGCCATCCTGCTCCACCCTAGTTGAGCTTGGTGATATATAAAATGGTGAGGTGCTAGTGCACCTTGGGTGGCTCAGTTGGTTAAGTGACCAACTTTTGATTTCACCTCAGGTCATTATCGCATGGTTTGTGAGTTCAAGCCCTGCATCGAGCTCTGTGCTCACTGTGCAGAGCCTGCTTCAGATCCTTTGTCGCCCTCTTTCTGGCCCTTTCCCTCCTGTGCTTTCTGTCTCTCTTAAAAATAAATGTTAAAAAGGTTTTTTAAATAAAATATAAAATAAAAAGGTGAGACACCTTTGCCATTTTCTCAGCCATTTAAGCAGTAGCCAAGAGCAGGCATGACCTCGCCTGTTGCTGGGACTGGGTAGTATGGACTGATGAAATAAAGAGGTCAGACATAGCCCTCTGCTTGGAGGGTTGATGTCAGAGACTCCTTGGTCATTATTGTCCAGGTCAGACTTTGCAACTGCAGGGATTGACCAGGTGTTTCAAACCCTGCCAAATGATGAAAAAAGTAGAGAGAGAGAGTAGTAAAGTTCAGACAATTTCTGAAAATGAGAGAAATCCCTGACTTTGAAGGAAGATATATCAGGGGTCCCCATTTATCCTTTGCCTCAGTGATTCACTAGATGAACTCACAGGACTCAGAAGCTGTGATACTTACACTTACGATTTATTACAGTGAAAGGATACAGGATAAAATCAGCAGAGGCACACAGGGCAAGTCTTGAGGAAATGACTCACAAGCTTCCCAGTGTCCTTTCCCAGTGGAGTTATGTGAGACACAGTTACCCAGCACCAATGTGTAAAAGTTGCAAAGTGTTGCTGACCAACACTTGCTTAAGCTTGAGTGTCCAGTTTTTATTGAGGGTCAGTCATGTAGGCATGTAAAACCTGCAGGATTGGCCGTGGCTATTCAAGCTGTAGCTCCCCAGAGAAAAAAACAGATGTTCACCATAAATCACACTGTTAGCTTAAACCATCTGGACAAACTGGTACAGGCTGGCCAGGTGCCTTAATTAAGCATGTAAAAACACTCTTCCCTGGCAGACATTCCAAGGAGTCAGCCTTCAAATATACCTTTCTTGGGAATGTTCAGAGTTTGAACAGCCCAGGACTACTGAATCAACTCATTCCTTCATAGAAAGGTTATGACAGAAGGAAGTTTCCAGAATCCAGAAAGCAGGAAGTGTGTCAGAACTGTAGAATTGTCCACTCCTTCAAGTATACATAGGGCTATTAGCAAATTACAAACCTAAAACATTGAGGACTAAATTGAGGGCTGTTGATTTTCATAGAAATACCCATAGCAAACTAATTTCATGAAAAGGGAAGTACTTTTATACCTGGGTTTAAGACTGGGGTTGGAGAGGCACCTGGGTGGCTCCACTGGTTAAGCATCTGAGACTTGATTTTGGCTCAGGTCATTATCACATGGTTTGTGGATTCTAGCCCTGTCTCTCTCCCTCCCTCCTCCCTCTGTCTTCTCCCCCTCCCTCCCCCCTTCCTTGCTCTCTTTCTCTCTCTCAAAGTAAATAAATAAACTTAAAAAAAATTGGAGTTGGAAAAACATGGTATCATCTTGAATGACCCTCCTCACTACTCTCTTATTAGTCAGAAATTGCTACTTTCTCTTGCTGTTACTTAAAGAATAAAACAAATCCTCTTTTATAATTAAGTTTAGAGGAATAGAAAGAAAATCACTGTAGACAAATATACTTTATATTATTGTGAGATTTTGACAGCCCCCCACCCACCCACCAAATCCCACCTTTTGGAGATCTTAGAATTTAAGTTCCAATAGATCAGAGACCATGTTTAATTTATTTTTGTAGCTTCAGTATCATCATAATATCATAACACCTGTTATTAGAAGGTAGTCAGTTTTACTTGATTGAGTAAAACAGTGCTTGTAGGTATATGCAAGAGGAAGGTGTGTCATGGGGAATAGTGGAATTCTCATGCATATGTCTCTAGTTTTATATCTCTAATTGTAACCTCTTTCCTAATATGTAAACTTGAATTTCCAACTACTTGGTGATCATCTCTCCACACAGATCTAGTATTTAAAACCCAGTATTTCTAGATGTATACTTATTTCCAACTCATCCAGTTGGATATATTAAATATATACAGCTTTTCGTATGTCAATCATATGTCAATAAAGTTGTTTAAAAATAAAATTCATCATGGATGGACCTTGAGGGTGTTATGCTGAGTGAAATAAGTCAGGCAGAGAAGGACAAATATCATATGTTTGCACGTATAGGAGGATTAGGAGGAACTTGACGGAGGAACAAGGGGGAGAAGAAGGGCGGAAATGGTGGGGGAAAGGGAGAGAGGCAANCCCTCCCCTGCTCACGCTTTCTCTCTCTCTCCTAGAAATAAATAAAGCATTAAAAAAAAAATTTTTTTTTTAAAAATAAAATTCATTTCTTTTTTATGAATTACATTTATTTTAAGTTTTTATTTTAATTCTAATTAGTTAACATACAATGTTATATTAGTTTCAGGTGTACAATATAGTGATTCAACATTTCCATACAATACCCAGTGCTCATCACAAGTGCTCTCCTTAATATCCATCACCTATTTAACCCATCCCCCCACCCTCTCTTCTGGTAACCATCAGATTGTTCTCTACAGTTAAGAGTCTGTGTCTTGCGGGGCGCTTGGGTGGCTTAGTTGGTTAAGCGTCCGACTTTCGCTTAGGTCATGATCTCGCAGTTCGTAGGTTCGAGCCCCGCGTCGGGCTCTGTGCTGACTGCCAGCTCAGAGCCTGGAGCCTGTTTCAGAGTCTGTGACTCCCTCTCTCTCTGACCCTCCCCTGTTTATGCTGTCTCTCTCTCCTGAAATAAATAAAACATTTAAAAAAAAAAGAGAGTCTGTTTCTTGCTTTGACTCTCTTTCTTGCTCTCATTTTATTCCTTTGCGTGTTTGTTTTGTTTATTAAATTCCACATATGAGTGAAATCATACGGTATTTGTCTTTGTCTGACTAATTTTGCTTAGCGTTGTGCTCTCTAGCTCCATCCATGTCTTTTTTATGGCTAAATAATATTCCATTGTGTGCATATATAATACATCTTCTTTATCCATTTATCAGTCAATGGACTCTTGGGCTGCTTCCATAATTTGGATATTGTAAATAATGCTGCTTTATAGGGATGCATGTATCCCTTTGAATTAGTGTTTTTGTATTTTTGGGTAAATGCCCAGTAGTGTGATTGCTGGATCATAAGGTAGTTCTATTTTTAACTTTTTGAGGAACCTCCAAACCGTGGCAATACCAGTTTCATTCCCACCAACAGAGCATGAGTGTTCCTTTTTGTGCACACCCTCACCGACCCCTGTTGTTTCTTATGTTTTTGATTTTAGCCATTCTGACAGCTATGAAGTGGTATCTCATTGTAGTTTTGATTTGCATTTCCCTGATGATAAGTGATGAGGAGCAAAAGCACAACATTTCTAATGTAAATGTGGTATCTTCTCTCTTCAAATCTGCCCTCCTTTCCACAGTCATTGTCTTGGATAAGGACTTTGCCTTCAGTAGTCCCTTCTCATGCCAGTAGCTCTTCTGTCCAGACGGTTCTTACATTGTCTCTCCCCTCACAGTACCATTCATATAGATCTCTTCTTATTCATCTCCACTGCCGTGTACTGCTTAGACTTCGTTACTACTCAGTGGCATGGTTTTCATAATTTCTCTGTCTCCAGTCTCTGTTTATTCTCTGTGCTTGAGAACACATGATCTTATAACACCTGGGTCTGTTACTGTAGTTTCCTGCATAAAACCTTCCATGACTCCCTACTCTCCTCAGGGTGGATTCTAAACTCCATATCCTAACATTTGAGGCCCTACACAGCACCTCAGTTTCTTGTTTTTCACCTATATCATGAAGTTTCTCCAAATTTCTCCCAACCTTTCTGTGCTACAGTCTCAGCAGACTTGCTGATCTAATATAACACCCTGCCCTCACCCACTCTACACTCAGTGCAACCTTCAACCCAACTGAAAATGGCCTCTTTTCAGTCAGAATCCTTAAAATCCAAGCCCCAGACAATGCCTTTTTTGAATATGTATAAAAATTGTATAAATGCATATTTTGAAAAGTGAAATAATGCAGATGAGATTACAGTGCCATTGCATAACATTGCATTGGGAATATTAGCCATTCTGCCACTTCCTTATCTCCAGAAAAGTGTTTATTTAAGAACCATATCTTTTTTCACCTCTGTTTCCAAATTTCTGAATAATGTCTTTGTAATTCTTTTTGCTTGATATTTTACCTTGCAGTTTCTGTTGTTTCTTTGTTTTGGAAGGTCATTTGCATACTTCAACCTCCTTTCCTTCTTACTCTTCTAATATTTAGTATTTATTTTTAATTCTTTTATGTATCAATTAATTACTCTAAACATTGTAATAAAACTACATTTTTGGCATCATATCCTTTGAAAATGTGTCTTTATTTTTGATGTTTCACGGGAACCTATTTTTCTGTGTGTCTTGTTTTCATTTGTTCTGCTTTGCACTCGTGACTTTAGTCATCTGTGGGAAGTTTTCTTAAATTATTTCTTTATTATTCTATTTTTTTTTCTGTTAGGGCTATTTTATTAGTCAGATCCTAGTCCTATAGGAGTGGTCCCCTGTATCTCTTCCCTTTTATCCAAATGGTTTCTATTTCTTTGGGGTTTGGTTTGGTTTGGTTTTGGATTTTTTTTCTTTATTTTCAGAGACTCTTGCTCAACTTTTGGTTCCAGCTGTTCTGTTGAATTTTTTTAAAGTCTTTTTAAAATTTCTAATAGCTCATCTTTGTTTTATGATTATTATTTTCATAGATTCCTGGTTTTTTATTTAAAATTATTGTCACAATTATTACAAATTTGGGGAATCAAAAAATTTCAGGTGTTAATTCAATAAATGTTACTAACTTTTAATTTTGAAATAAGTGTAGATCCACAAGAAATTGCAAAGAAATGTGCAAAGAGGGCCTGTGAACCCTTCACTACCATATAACTGTAGTGCAACGTGAAAACCAAAAAATTAACATGAAACAATTCATAGAACTTATTCACATTGTTATATGTATACACTCATTTGTGTTTGTGTGTACATAGCTATATCCATTTTTACATATGTAGAGTCAAGATACTAAAATGTCATATCATCCTAAGACTTTCTTGTGTTACCCTTTTATAACCACAACCACTCCCTCACTGCTCTTCTTAACCCCAGGCAGTCACTAATCTGTTCTCCATTTTATAGTTTTGTCATTTCACAAATGTTATATAAACGGAACTGTATGGTACAGAACCTTTCTTCACTCCAAAAAGATAAATCTAAGCTGTTGCAATATATCAAGTTGGTCCAGCATATTGCTGAGTAGTACTTCACAGTATGACCATACCACTGTTCAAACATTCACCTGTTTAAGAACATCTTGTGGGCTATTTGAACTTTTCTTAGAATTCTGTTTTGATTTACTTATAATGACTTTTAGTATATTAATTTCTTAAATTTTCTTAATGCTTCTTCCAGGAATTACCATATACATAGTCATCAAAAGTCTAACTAGTATCGATATTTTTGTTTGAGTGTAGAAACCTTACTTCCATTTAGTTTTCTTTCCTTTTTTGCTTTTTAAAGTATTTCCTCTGCATTTATTGAGCAGCTTATCAGATTGTGTGAAAAGTTTTGCTTCAACCATAAAGATATTCCTGAGGTAAAAGTCTATTGTGCTTATCTCAACTTTTACTATTCCACTGTTGTTTCCTTTCTGAATGTCTTAGCCTTCTTCTGTTGTTATTTTCTTTCTATTTAATAGCTTTTTAATTTTTTAAATTAATTTTTAATGTTTTATTTCTTTTTGAGAGAGCACAAGCAGGGGAGGGGCAGAGAGAGGGAGGCAGAGGATCTGAAGTGGGCTCTGTGCAGATAGCAGTGAGTCCAATCTGGGGCTTAAACTCACAAACTGCATGATCATGACCTAACCTGAAGTCAGATGCTCAACCAACTGAGCCATGCAGGTGCCCCTATTAACTGTTTACGATATTTATGAATAGGTCTACTAGCAACATACTTCTTAGTTTTCTTTTGTCTGATAATGTCTTTATTTCCCCCTCATTCCTAAAGGATACTTTGGTTAGACCCAGAATTTCTGATTGACAGTTGCTTTCTTTTAGCACTGAGAATCATTGTGCTGCTTTCATTGGCCTCCTAGTTTCAGCTGATACATCCTTGTCAGTTCAGATTTGTGTTTTATAGGTAATACTCCATTTCTCCCTGGCCACTGAGTAGAAGACTAAGGGACACCAAGCTCAGCTGATGTAGGTGGACCAGCCCACTTACTGGTTCCCCGGATGTGGAACAGGGCTTGGAGTAGGCTTGTCACTGCTATGAAGCTGCTGCTGCAGGCAGATCAGACTGTCTGCTGGTGCAGTGGTTGTGCAGTGGGGATTGAGATGGCTCTCAGAGCTTTGCTGCTGCTACTGCAGGTGAATTGGTCTGCCCCTGGAAGCCCAGTTTACAGAGCAGTTATCAGGACAGTTCACTGGCGCTTTGTTGATGTTACAGTCATACCCGCCCACCAGTGCCCTGGTGTGAAGCAGAGGTTGGGTGGGCCACTGCAGCTTTGAAGCTCCTGCTGAAAAAGGCAAATTGGCCAACTAACTGTTTAGGAGCTTAGTTGAGGAGCTAGGGTTAGATCTCCCAACTCAAGTCTCTGCTGTGCTTCCTGTTTCTGAATCCTGTAGCCAGACTGAATAGACTTTTATTGGTTTTGTGTTTATTTTTTTGTTTATGCCTATTGGTTGTTTTAGGTCGCAGACCCCTCTGGTGCTTAGCCCAGCATACATGGGATCTCAGGAATCTGACTCAAGTCCTGAAGTTCTTAGCCAGTCCAGTCTTCCTTCTTTCCAGCTCCCAGAGTTCTTTAATCATTATCTATTGAATTATTTTCAGGGTAAATAGTTATATTAAGAACAGGAGGGAAAAGTGAGTCTGGGCCATCATGTTCCCACCTCCCCTTCTTTTAATAGATAAGTCTGTCTATGAGTAGGAATGAGAGTTAAGATTTCTTCTTTTCCTTGAATTGTTTTTTTTTCCCCTCAAGTAATTTTTTAAAACAATAATGACCATCATTTACTGAGCATTTTTTTTACTTAAAGCTTTATTGAGATATAAGTAATACTAATTTAAAGTGCATAATTCAGCAGTCCTTAGTATATTCACCATTATTAATTTTAGACATTTTCATCATCCCCAAAGGAAGCTCTGTAGCCTTTAACAGTCACTCTCCACTTTTCTCAACTTTCCTCTCTCTCTATAGCAGCCTTAGGCAACTACTAATCCACTTTTTGTCTGTATAGGTTTTCCTATTCTGGAGGGATAAGTGACTTCATATAATATGTGGTATTTTGTGCCTGCCTTTTTTCACTTCACATTATGTTTCCAAAGTCATTAAATGTTGTAGCATGTGTCTGTACTTAATTCCTTTTTATGGTTGAATAATATTCCATTATATGGGTATACCACATTTTATTTACCTATTCATCTGGTGGTAGACATTGGTTTGTTTCCACTTTTTGGCTATTATGAATAATGATGCTGCTTATGTTTGCACGTATAGGAGGATTAGGAGGAACTTGACGGAGGAACAAGGGGGAGAAGAAGGGCGGAAATGGTGNGACAATAAACTATTAAAAAAATAAATAAATAAATAAATAAATAAAATAAAAAATAAACATGAATAATGATGCTGTGAAATTTGTGCACAAGTTTTGTGTGACATGTTTTCATTTTTCTTGGATATAGTAGAATTGCTAAGTCATACACTAACTCTATGTTTAACATTTCGAGAAACTGCCAGGCTGTTTTCCAAAGCCATTACACTATTTTGCAATTCTATCAGCAATGTATGAGGGTTCCAGTTTCTTTACATTTTGTCATTATCTATCTTTCTGATTATAGCCATTTTAGTGGGTAAGAAGTAGTATATCCTTGTAGGGTTTTTTATTTTTTAAAACTTTTTTTTTTTTAATGTTTTATTTATTTCTAGGAGAGAGACAGCGTGAGCAGGGGAGGGTCAGAGAGAGAGGGAGTCACAGACTGAAACAGGCTCCAGGCTCTGAGCTGGCAGTCAGCACAGAGCCCGACGCGGGGCTCGAACCCACGAACCGCGAGATCATGACCTAAGCGAAAGTCGGACGCTTAACCGACTAAGCCACCCAGGCGCCCCTATTTTTTAAATGTTTATTTATTTTTGAGAGTGAGAGAGAAAGTGTGTGTAAACAGGGGAGGGACAGAGAGAGAGGGAGGCACAGAATCTGAAGTGGGCTCCAGGCTCTGAGCTGTCAGCACAGAGCCCAATGCAAGGCTGGAACCCACAAACCATGAGATCATGACCTGAACCAAACTTGGACACTTAACCAACTGAACCACCCAGGTGCCCCATCATTGTGGTTTTAGTTTTCATTTCCCTAGTTACTAAAGTTGCTGAGCATCTATTCATGTGGTTTTTTTGGCAATTTGTATATATATCTTCTTTGGAGAAATGGCTATTAAGATACCATGGTCATTTTTAACTTGGGTTATTTGTTTTTTTAGTATTCTGTTGTAACAGTTCTTTGTATATTCTGGATATGAATCCCTTATATGATTTGCAAATATTTTCTCCCATTCCATGGACTATCAGTCTAATTTCTTGATTGTGTCATTTGAAGCACAGAAGTTTTTCATTTTATTTATCCGTTTTTTTTTTAATTTTTTGTTTGTTTTGCTTTTGGTATCATATCTAAGAAACCATTGTCTAATCCAGAGCCATCAAGATTTATGCCTTTGTTCACTAAAAAATAAAAATAAAAAAAGCCCTACATCAGGCTCACTGCTGTCGGCACAGAGCTGGCTTCAGATCCTCTTTTCCCATCTCTCTCGCTGCCCTCCCCTTTTCTCACTCTCTTTGTCAAAAGTAAATGAACATTTTAAAAAATATTTATGTCTATGTTTTCTTCTAAGAATTTTATAGGTTTACCCCTTACATTTAGGTCCCTGATCCGTTTTGAGTTAATTTTTGTATACCATATGAGGTAGGCATCCAGTTTCATTCTTTGCATGTGGATATTCAGTTGTCATAGCACCATTTGTTCAATTTCCAAAGTGACTTTTAAAGTCTTTTTTATTACTGTGGTGCAATATACATTACCTAATATTTCTCATTTTAACCATTAATAAGTGTACAGTGTAGTGGCATTGAATACCTCTACAATGTTGTGTAACCATCACTGCTATCTGTATTGAAAACTTTTCCATCATCCCCTGTGATGGAGAATGGTCACAAAACTCTGTGACCGTTAATTGATCATTCTCTTTTCTGCCTTCCCTCCAGTCTATGGTAAGCTCTATTCTACTATCTGTCTCTGTGAATTTATCTATTCTTGGCCCCTCCTATAAGATATTAGGAACCATACAGTATTTGCCTTTCTGTGTCTGGTTTATTTCACTAAGCATAATGTTCAGAGTTATTTTTGTGTTTCATTAGTATGGTGTTTCTCTTCTTCCTGCTATTTATTTTGTCACAAACCTGATTATCCTCATTTATCTAATTATATATTGTGTGATAGACAATCTGGTTATGCTCACTATGTTAAATAGTCTCCTTCCCCCACCACCTCAACAAGAGGTGAGGAAGATGTGATTGGGAGCTTTGTCTCTCAGGGACCTGGTGGGGACCAAACTAGACCCTCACCACCTTTGCCAAATATCAGAATGTCAAGGGCTTTACTTTGAGGAAGATATTGCCTACACTAGAAGCACTAACTTACACAGCCAGTTTATTCAGTATATTAAACGAGAACCCTGTTTTATTGCTGACTGTGGTTCCCTGTGAGTGACATGGAGCTGGCTCCTATGGCCTTGTATCACTGTGTCATGTCCCGCTTCTCCTATCTACCCTCCATTATACGTGCAAACTAAGTGCTCCTCTGGAGCCCCTCTATTTGTGGGTCAGCTCCCCCAGCAGTGGCAGCATTTGGTGCTACTGGTAGTATGGTGGCATATTTAGGTTATGTACACTTTCTCTGCTCTGCTTTATTCATTAATACACTTCCATTGGCTGTTTCTTGTACTAGAAATGTGAAGTATCTTATTTGATGGCCCTCCTTTTTCTATTCATTGCTATAGTTTCAGTCTTTTATGTTCATTTTAAATATCTATATGGTCATTTCTGTGGGACTGAAGAGGAATGAGAATTCTCACTTTTGCTGCCCAGAACCAGAAGCCAAGGCCTCACCTCCTATGCTTGAGTCTTATCTTATTGTTGTTCTTAAATATATTTTTCTCCGTCTACATTCTATTGCTTCTCCAGATCTTGCTTGATGAGTCTAACACTGGGATTTGAGTAGAGTAGATGTTCATTAAGCAGTCATGATGCCCCAAGCAGATGCAAACCAAGTAAATTAAACATGAAAATTATTCAAATTGTCTGATAAATACACATTTGAAACAAAATAATTTACTACAAACTGTTAGTCTGTCCTTTATTCTTATAAATAGAGTGACAGTGTCTATTTCACTTACCTCACTTTCCTATGCCACATTTGATTTGGAAAAGATAAATTATACAAAGGATGATATTATCCAATCATCTCATAAGTTACTCCCTGGAAACAGGTCTTATGGATTTGGAAACTAGGCCATTAAACCTGCTTCCCTATGGTCCTTTTCATACTCCATGTTACAACACTTACCACAATGCTATAGTTGTTGATTTACATACCTTCCTCTCTGGCAGTGGTCCTCGAATAGAGGATGCATCATATTCTTCTTGGTCTTCTGTCATCATAGTTTGGTTTTGACAGGGCAAGAGAAAGGAAGTGAGAGACCTGAAAACAACCACTATTCATTGTGTTCCTACTGTTTATAAGCACTGTTCAAATTATTTTATATGTATTATTTGTTATTTCAACAGTTTTGAAATAAATATTATAATACCAATTTTACAGATAGATAATGTGAGTCTTAGGTTTAGTGTTTTTCCAAGGTCACACTTTAGTCAAGTAGCATAAACAAAATGAATGTGTTAACTGAAGAAGGAAAGGAAAAAGGGATGCCAAGCATTTGGAAGCAATGGTTTTGATAATGGTGTAAAGGAATTAATAGAGGAAATGGCTTGTTTCCTCAGCACCCTGCTCAGTATCACATAACAGAAAAATAGTTGCATCTGCCCCTATAGGACAATGAGAGGCCCATGGAAATGATCTGAAAATTAAGTGCAAAGATGTCACATTAGTACAAAATGTAGGCTGGAATACATTATATTTAACATTTATCATTATTAAGGGGGTCTAATTGTTACTTTTTTCTTCCCTGCTAGCATTAGGATGAGACCAAGTACACAAGTCTAATCATTAGTAAGTTTACTAGGGATTTCCCTCTCCCTTAAAGGAAAGTACTTTCAGGAGGCTAGCAAGCTTCTTTCTTTGAGTGGTTAGTCCCCTCTCGTTTCTCCCTAGCTTGTTGCCTACTAGAGGTCCATCATTTTCTGTTGCCTAGGTAATTCTGGTGTTGGCAACCTAATGATTATCTGTGAATGAGACTTTCATTGTCCATACTACAGTGCTTCTGCCATGTTAACGTGAGATAATGATCACTTGAAGATGGTATTTGTTTCCAGCCTTTGCTGCTCCTTCATATTTGGAATGTTATCTGGTTACTGCAGAAACTAAGCAGCCGACTATGTACATTTCACTGATTCAATGTATTCTACATTATAATTGTTCACTGGGAATAAGGTAACTGTAGAGGACATACATTTATAGTAACTGTGGGGTGGGTTTTGGAGTTGTATAGCAAATGGACTTTATTTTGAAATGTGTGTTATACTAATCAGAATACAAAAGATTTCTGGTTAAATAGGAAAAATCACTTAATTCCTTTTGGCAGGATTTTCAAGATTCTATCTGAAACTAACATATTTAACAAGTAATAGCATAAGACCAGTCAGGAAATGAGGG
>NW_027551573.1:10389549-10538046 GCF_008692635.1 Crocuta crocuta | reverse complement strand
TGGGGGGGGGGGGGGGATTCTTTGTTTTTAAGCCAATTTGAGAAAAATTGATCTTGTTTCTTGAAATAGATATTAAATTCAACAGAATTGTCACATAAACAAGCCATTCTAATATCAAAGGAAAAGTCACAGAAAAAAGCACTCTGATAAGAAAANCAGGTTTTGTAAGGTTTCCAATGGCTTCAGATCTTTTCTGTTTGGTGTATGGGCGCGAGTGCAAGTACGGAGCTCCTTACTTCTCCACCATCTTGCCCTCTCTCCCCCAGGAGATTTCTTTTTTTAAAAAAATAACGTTTATTTATTTATTTTGAGAGAGAGAAAGTACACACAAACTGGGGAGGGGTAGGGGAGGGCGGAGAGAAAATCCCAAGCAGGTTCTGCACTGTCAGTGCAGAGCCCAATACAGGGCTGCAACTCAAGAACCGTGAAATTATGACCTAAGCTGAAATGAAGAGTTGGACACTTTACCTACAGAGTCACCCAGGTGCCCCTAAATAGGAGATTTCTTATTGCTGGACATTCTGCCTAGCAAATGAATGAACACAGCTCATGAAGAGCACAGCTTCTGGAAATACAATGTGTGGGTTTGAATCCAAGCTTGGGCAAATTGATTAACCTCTGTGTACCTTAGTTCCATTACACATAAAATCAGAATAGTACCTCATAGAGTTATTGTAAGGATTAAATGAGTTCATACAGGTAAAAGCTTAGAACAGTTTCTGGTTTATAGTTAAGAACTCAGTAAATGTTAGCCATTTCATTTGCATTTTGATAGTACCAATGCAGACATGGTAGTTAATTGAGTTGCTCAGTAATTAATTAAAAGAAAAGGTACATGGTTGTGTTGCTATTTAACATGGTTCATGCTGGAAAGTGAAACTACGAGAGCAGATAATTTTGCCAGGCATGAGGCTTAGTTCTTTGCCAGGGTACAGAGAGTACAGATGTTGGAGTAAAGGGATATTCAAAGAAAGGGCAGAACAAAGGAATCCAGCAAGAAGGTAAAACAGTGTCATTGGACAAAAAAATGTGGAGGATTTTGACTTTGAGAGAATGATTCAAGAAGGCAGTCTACCTAGTTAGCTGGGAAGTACAACACAACACTGGCAGAAATTCAGGTGCAAGTTCAGCATGGTTCACGAGCAGTGTGATCTGGGAAAGGTCTCCTAACATATCTGTGGTATAGTTCTCAAATCTATAAAATTATTTGTCTAGGCTTGATTCGTAAATCTACTTCTAGCACTTCTGATACTGGCTTCCATGATCCTAGGTTGTTGGTAACCTTTGAGTGATTTTAGTGGATAGTGCGCCCAGAAGCCAGATTGTAGGGAGTTAAAGAGCGACTAAATGGTAGAAGACCATCTGTTCAGGAACTGAGTTTGCTCCAATCCACAAAAGGTTATAAGCCTCTCCTAATTTAGTAGACTCGTTATGTAGCACTCCTACAATATGGACTTATACCTGCTTCTCTTTTTTATTTCATATCTGTTTCATATCTGTTAACTGTTTTTAAAGGTTTATTAATCTTAGGTGATTTAAGGAAATTTTGCATGAGGCTCAGTTTTATTTGGTTCAGTTCATTCTAATGCTCACAAATAGTTTAACCAGCTTGAGACATAATTTCTACTTAAAGGATTAAAAAAAAACAAACTCCACTTCATTAGTTTGGCAAGGAAAGAAAGTGTTTGTGTGGGACCAAAAAGCCAAATTTATCTACAAGCATGGGAATAAATTTGAGTACTGAACCAGAAGTTCTTGTGATTATCATAATAAAACAGAATAAAATAGTAAAGGCATCAAAAATGCTTCTAAAAGCCTAGCTAGCATATGCCACAGCTACACAAAGGTTCTCTTCAGGTAATACTGTCTGTCGTCTTTAAAGGAAATGAGTTTCCTATCAACTAGTATTTATACCAGAGGCAATGAAAATTAAATGCCTTGATCAAAAATATCTAGAACTGAAAAATGTTAAATTGAAGTAAAAAAGAAAGCTTAAACACGTTTAATAGCATCATCCTAATTAACCCACTGAACTTATTAAAATTAAAAGTTCCAATAATAAACATGGGATGTAATGAAATATTTCATCAGCAAGATGAAGACTTCTTTTAGTTATGGCTAAAATGTAAAAGAGGAAAAAAAAAGATCCAATAAAAAAGCAAGGCTTTTGGCCAAAAATAAAGAGGTACAGGAATATTATGATCTAGTATTGTTTTAGTGAGCCTACTGCAGGTCTCAACTTATGCCCCTGCTCTAGTCCAAATTGCTGGGCCTACCTATATTCCTAGCATTTACTCTGAGAAAAAAAATATCTTATTTTTTTTTTACAAAAATATAAATAAATTTATGAGCTTACCTGTGACTTTCCTACTCCCCCCACCTTTTTTTCTTATTTTGAGTCTATTAAGTTTTTAAATATATTGATCTTTGAATAAAAACTTATCCTTTAGTCCTATTCTAACTACCTCTTATTTAATGACCCATATTATAAGAAGCCACCCTCTTCTAAGCCAGAGGATTGATGTTCAGGAGCCTCTATTTCCCCAAAGAGTGATGTTTGCTCATGAGGTCCTTGGAGAGTTCCAGATATTTTTGCCATCATACTGGTGAATAAAATAGGAGTATTTTTTGGCCAGTTACTTGAAGCAGTATTTTACATTTATGGCATAATTATCATGATAGAGCAGATCATGTGTGTTGAAGCACCCTTGAGAGAATTCAGTTTCACGTTTATCATTTTCAGTGACACCCAAGCTTTGAATCTGAGTAGACTGGCACATTTAATATGCCAATTAAAATAGATTGATCTACTTTGACAGTCTTTGAAGAAAAGGCCAATATGGAAGGAATGCTTTTTAGTCATAATAAGAGCTTATTTTCCAAGCTGCAGAAGTTCTAAATTTAGGATGAAAGTCAGTACTTACTAAATCATGTACATATTTATACAGATCTCAGTTACAAACATGTATACTTTTGTTCTCTCATTTTTCAGATTAATGAAGAAAAGAGGGGGTTCATATTTTGTTTTCTGAAAATGCAGGTGCATAAAATTTTGCACAAATTATTTTCCTGAAGATTAAAGAATACCACATACATATGTGATAAATTTTTAAGAAGGTGACATAGCATAGCTTTGCATCATAGAGGCCCAGCTATAAAACCAAGTCTCTTCTACTGATTAACTTTGTAACCTTGGATAATTTAATTAATCTCTCTAAACCTCACTTTATTCATCTGTTAAATAGTGATAACCATTTCTATGGTTGTCTATGATAAAATAATAATGTATGTAAAGCTCTTAGCAAAATTCCTGACACATTATAAGAACTAAATAAATATTATGCTATTTTTATTTTACTCCAAATAATTTATTTTGTAAATAGTATTACTTTATCTTTAATGAAAATAAAATACTGAAATGAATCCTGAAAAGTCTGGAGGAAGACATTATATTTTCAACATTTTCGCTGTAACTGTGCATAGGCTTCTTATTATGTGTTTGCAGCCTTATTGGGTATTCAGTTTTGCAGTCACTAACACGTATGCTATCAGTTATTTTCATACTGTTTCTATAAAATGTTATCTTAAATGCCTATATAGTGTTTTTTTTTTCATTTGGCTATGCCAAGGTTTCCTTTATCTAACACCTAATAATTTCTATTCTAGACATTTATCCTAAAAAGAGCTGATTAAGATTTGCTGTTTAGTGCAGCATTGTAGCATTTTTAAAACTAGTGGTGTGTCCAAATTGCTATTTATTAGAAGGTCTCTACTTACTGCTTTTCTGTTGCTGCATGAAATATTTTATGTTCCATCGTATTCATTAGCTAATGAAAATAAGGCAAGGCATTATAAAACAAGTTTACAAGTGTAAATAAAAATACTAAAATCAAAAATCACTTTCCAAAATTTTTCCTTTCCTAAGACATACATGATTTCAAACATATTGTTTTAGACCTTTGCTCAGATTTGAGAATGATTTATTTATTAATCAAATTTGTCTGGATAAGCTAGGAAGCTACCTATAACTCTGTAACAGAGAGGAGTTTGATTTCTTCTTATTTCATCGATAAAGTTCAAAATCTGTGATTTTATGTTTTATATTTATTGCTTGTGCCTCACATACATGGTAGAATATTAAGAGAATTAGGCAAATATTAAGATTATCAAGAGCATCTTCTTTAATTCCTTCATTTTATAGAGCAGGAAATGATTCAAAGGGAAGTGACATGTCTAAGGTCACAAAGTTACAGATCCTAACCTGGAACCCGGGGTTATTGAAGTATGGCCGGTGAGCCATATACACCATGGTTACATGATAGTGTACATGGTTATATGGTGGTGATCATGGTGGGTACAGTGTGGTAAAAATAGACATTTATTGCATGGTATTAAAAAGTAAAACTATTCAATGATGCTTATTAAAGATGATAAGGCAGACTTTATTCCAGACTATCACAGTAGGTATGGGGATCATTGCAATGGTGTTTTGCAATATGAGAGAGAGACTGGGCTCAATTCTAAATATAGCTTGAGCAATTATGAATAATAGAAATTTATAGCTAAGGAGCAGGGGATGGAAAATTACTAAGAGGAAACATCACAGATAAGAAAGATTCTGGCTAAACCAACCTAACAGGGTTCTTGCTGAAGACAGCCAGACCTCATCACCTGAGGAATGGTAGAAGATGAGTAGCCTGATCAGATATCAAGGAGGATCAGATATCATTAGCAGGCTTCTTATAAAAACTGAAATTTACAAAGAAGCACATGGATGAGCCTAGGAGAAGTTTCAGCCTGACCAAAGTTCGGTTAAGTAAAGAATCATTGTTATTCATGTATTATTTGTTAATCATTTGTTAATTGTTAATCATTTATTATTAATGCCATTTTTTATATTCTCATTGTACCTTAATTATGACTTAGCTAAATTAGTTGGAAGCAGCACCTCATATTATTGTACCTCCCATACCAACAAAGGAGTATAGCTAAGCCAACAAATATTCATTTATCAGCCACTTACTTACCAGTAGCAATGTGAAATCAGAATGTAGTTGCTGCCATTCTTTTGCTTTCTCCTAAGTTGGAACATTTTTAATTTTTTGTTTTTTGAGTAGTCAGAGAGAATTTAACCTTGTTGGTGATCATCATATATTAAAATACTTCTTGTATAAATTTTTATAATTTCTCTTGATTAAACATTATAGTTGGGCTACTTTGTAGAAGATAAGATTCGAATTTGTGAAGAATTGGAAAGGATATAAAGGAAGCAATGGCCTCATTAAGTAAAGATCCATTTGAATATATTTTTTAGATTATATTCAACTTAGAAAAAGTTAAAATTTGAGTATTTGACCTGTTATATTCCTTTTATCTCATGTATGTCTCAGGTTAAGAGTATCCCTATATACATTCAAGCCAATGTTTTAATTTGGACAGGTTCTTTTCTAAATTTGGAATATAGTTCCATTTTAAAAATTAATCATATATAGATAGGGTTTTGGTTTTGTTTTTGAAAGAGAGCAAACGAGTGAGCAGGGGAGGGGCAGAGAGAGAATATTAAGCAGGCTCCATGTGGGGCTTGATCTCACAGTCATGAGATTATGACTTGAGCCAAAATCAAGAGTCAGATGCTCAACGGGGCCATCCAGGCACCCCCATATGTTGATAGTTTTGATTTGGTATAGATACAACTTAATTGCCCATTGCCTGTTTCAGATTGCATTATCCTGATGTATACCATACTTGTTAAGAATAAAATTGAAGTAGAAATGTCAGAATATAAGGCCTAAGAAATGTAGCTTTTTAAAGTTTATTTATTTTCAGAGAGACAGAGACACTACAAGTGTCCCCCTATCTTCAGTCACTCTGTTCTATTACCCTTTACATTTATCCTGGCATTTATCATTGTTTTTTATTATTTAATTATTTCTACATTTTATTTATTTTTTAATTATCTGTTTCTCCCCCAATGAAATGTAAGTTTCATGAGAGAAGGACTTTCTCTTATTTGTCTGATACATAATAGAAGATAAATATTTACTAAATAAATTCATCAATGGGAAGATCAGTGGGAAGATTTATCCTTTAAGAACAAATAGCTTAAGGGCAGAAAGAGACAGACTGTCAGTGCAGTGCCCAATGCATGGTTTACACTCACAAACTTAACTGACTGAGCCACTCAGGCGTCCCAGAAATGTATCTTTCAAAAATCACTTTCAAAAGTTAGGAGATGGCAATATTCATATAATACATATAGCTTTCATATAATTTAATAATTTTCACAAATGTCATGAACTTTAAGGGGAATCTTTATATTCATTGTTCTCCGTATTTATTTTTGTGACCATCTTATTATTTTCACCAGTCTTATTTAAAACATTTTCCATAGCAGGAGCCTACAGTCAGGAGAGTCAGATGCTTTATGAAGATGAATTTTAAGGGACACTGTGGCATGGTCAGATAATTGGACACAGATTATGACTCTTGTAATCATATCATTAATTAGAGACTGAAGAAACTAATAAGGTCAGCCCAAGAATATGAGTTAAATGTGGGAATGAAGAATGAATAATCCTATGTAGTAGAGCATGATCCTTCTGTGTTGCCCTAGGTCAAAATTGTTAAAAGTGGGAAATAAGAGTTTTAAGTTCTCAGAAGGTCTATAAACATAAAGATTAAAACTAGACTAATAGATTCTAGTACACGCTGAGATCCTTGCCTCTAATTCTGAAGTGAACTTTTCCTCTGAATCCCAGAAGTCTAAGAAAAACCTCATTCCAGGCATTGTCACCCAACTTTTTTCCCCCAACCTTTATGCTGTTCTATATTGACATCCATCCATCCTTCTGTATTTCAACGTTTTTCTCTACTTATTTCTTCTGAATCTATAAACATGTTTTATTGTCTCTTGACCTAAAACAATATTTCCTCAACTGTGTCTCTGTCTTTTTTTCCAATGTTTTTTTATTTGTTTTTGAGAAAGAAAGAGGAGAGGGAGAGGGGCAGAAAGAGAGGAAGACAGAATCTGTGAAGCAGACTCCAGTCTCTGAGCAGTCAGCACAGAGCCCAATGCCGGGCTCAAACTTGTGAACCATGAAATCATGACCTGAGCCAAAGTCGGACACTTAACCGACTGAGCCACCCAGGGCCCCCTCCTTTTTTATGTTTTAATTTATTTTTGAGAGAGAAAGAGACAGAGTATGAGCAGGGAAGGGGCAGAGAGAGAGAGAGAGGGAGACCTGTGCCTCTGACTTCCCTTGTTTCCTTTCATTCAGACATTGTGGGAAAGTACTTGTCACCATCTCCTATTTTCTCAATGCTCAGTCACTCAATTGTATACAGTCTGGCTGCTTATACCACCACTCCACTAAATGACCTTCTAAGTGATATATCCAATGATCTCTTTTCAGATTTAAGTCTGTCCAAGACATTCAACACTATTGAACACTCCCTCTTCCTTTTAAACTCTATAAAAACATGAAAGTAATCTTTGATTTCTTTCTGCTTATGTGACTACTTCTCCTCTCCCAAATCCAGTCCTGCCAATTCTATTTCCTAAATGTTCTTGAGATCTTTCCATTTGCTCCTTCATTCCCACTGCTATACCCCATGTCACCATCATCTCTCAATTACAGCCTCCAGCTAACCTCCTTGTATCTACTCTGCCCTCTACAAACCATGTCTATATGGTAGCCATCATAATATAAGTTAATATAATAAAATGCTTGGGTGGGGCCTGACCTATATGGTATCTTCAATATATATTTATTAATGTTGTTCTAAAAATATAAATTACATAGTCTTTTTCTTGTTTGAAACCCTTTTAGTAGCTTTTCATTCTACTTATTTGAAACCTGAATACCTTGTTGATTCAGTAAGCCCTGCTAGGCCTTAATCCACCCTCATCTCTTATCATTCTTTTGCTTGCCTACTTTGTTCCAGACATTCTCCTCTCTATTTCTCAAATCCTTCAAGTGTTTCTATTTCAAGGCCTTTGCACATGCTATTCCTTCTGCCTGAAGTGCTCATTACCACATCTTGTTCCTTTTTGTTATTGAATTCAGTCTCAAATTTAATGATACCCACTAGTAGAATTATTTTCTGATCATCAATCTAAAGTACCCCCTATCTTCAGTCACTGTATTATATTACCCTTTACATTTATCCTGGCATTTATCATTGTTTTTTATTATTTAATTATTTCTACATTTTATTTTTTAATTATCTGTTTCTCCCCCAATGAAATGTAAGTTTCATGAGAGAAGGACTTTCTCTTATTTGTCTGATACATAATAGAAGATAAATATTTACTAAATAAATTCATCAATGGGAAGATCAGTGGGAAGATTTATCCTTTAAGAACAAATAGCTCAGATACCTTTTCTATAAATTTCTCCTCATTTCTCTAAGGCTAAATTAGATGCTCCCGTTTTTGCCCTCAGAGCAACCATTCAGAACACTGTATTTAATATCCTACTGAACTCCATGTATAGTTTGTCTTTTCTCTTATATGGGGAGTTCATGAAGGTTAATGTTTCATACATCTTTCTGCCATCGCTGGTGTCTGCCATGATGTCTGGATGAATGAATGAATGAGAAAACCCTCTAAGGCAGGAGCATTTCTAGTATACAACACTGAAGAATTGTGCTAAATAGCAATGGAAGACATTTAGGTTTACTCTGCTAAGGGTGATGGTTGAGTGTCTCCTCCATAGTCAGGTCCTTACTGAGAATCCCCACTAGAAACAATTTGGCCTCAACCAGTGAAGACAGCTGTATATAGTTAAAGGCTTGCTGGATTCTTGAGCTTGCTGGATACCTCTGTAGCTGTTTGATTTCTAAGGCAGTGGCTATTAATCTTGGCTCACTTTCTCCCTTGCACTGTCTTACCAGCCCAACCTTCTTGTCCTTGGGTTGAGCATATAATGCTAGAAGAGAAAGTAGCACAGGTTTTTATACTCCTCTCCCTTTAAACTATCCTTCTTAGGTGGCTTTCACATTGTAGTAACTGCATATGTGGCCTGTCCATTCATTTCCACTCCTAAATGGAATCATGTGTTTGACATTCCTCTAGCGTACTGACATGTTGACTGTACAGCTGGTAAGATGAAGCAGTCTGACACAGTAGAAGGAATCCTGGACCAAATCAGTCCAGAGACCTGGATTCTGCTGATGAGTCTGCCATTTCTTCTGTCTGGGGCCCAGTGTTTATACCCATCAAGTGGATTACTGATTTTTATCAAGGAAACCTGTTTTCAAACTAAATTTAGGCAGAATCTCAGCATAATACAGTAGTTCAAAGTTGTGCTGCTCTATGTTAATTATACTGGAATTAAAATAAAACAACAACAACAACAACAAAGAAACCAAAGTTGTACTGCTCTGGCTTAAGTGGAGTCCTGCCACCCAGTCTTATAGACATCCTCATACCTTTTTCATTATCTACTTCCCAAGTCCCAGGTGATAAAAACGGCCCCTTCCATCCCTGACATTTTCAGCTCAGACATCAGCTCAGATCATCAACTGATCTACTCGGTACATGCACCCAAAATGGAAAAACCAAAGCAAGTTGGCTTGCTATATACTTGCTTTCCCTCCATGATTCTAAATAGGGGTTTTCTGTTCGTCAACCATACAGAGGCCTTTCATTAGTGGTAACCCAGGACCTGAGGCCCTTTGAAATGACAGAAACCCTGAGAGGAAAATGGGTAGAGTTGGAGACTATGCCTTCCCCTTCTGCCTCTGCCTCCCCAGTCTCACCTCATTTTACCAGTCTTTCCTGATGTTGTGTTTCTAGAAGTTCTCATAATATGTTCTTCCCTCTGGTTATGATTAAAGCTGTATGAACACCATGAGTCAGGCTTTCTCCACCTGGGTCGAATAGTCGTTTTAGCATTGTTTCCAAGAAGTAGCAAGATCTATCGCACTGTCATTTCTTTAAGATAAAAATATAGAAACATCCGGTTATACCAAGTGCTTAGAAAGGAGTGAAAACAGTTTTAAAAATCAATTCATTGTGACAAAGTGATGATCAGTATTCTCTTCCAAGATAATTGCAGTCATTGAATGTGTTGCTGTCAAAAGACATTGCCTGATTTATTCATTCCGGCATTTGAACCTATGTATCTGAGGTCTGGGAATACTTTTTAAAATTCATTTGTTTTCCTCTTAAATAGGAAGCTTATATTATCATTAATGCAGCGTATAAATGCAGGGATCCTACAGGGCCACTCTCTCCCTGGCCAGCTCTACTTTTGAGCTGAGTTTAGCTTTTTAACCATGCTTGATGTTGTTATTCCTCAGGTATTTCTACTTATCTTTTCTTTGCTTCCCGATTAGTTTTCTCCATGTTGCTGCTTTGGCTTGGTTGGAAATGTCAGAACAAGATGCCAGTGTGTTCCAGTCAGGATGTGCCTGTGTTCAAACTGCTGTATCCTGTTACTTGGCTCCTACAGGGAAAATACTGCGGGTGCAGTGTCTCCAGTTGGAATTGAGATGTATAAAGCTTCTGCTTGGTTTCTTTAGCTAATGAGGTTTTGCTGAAAAATGAATGTAATGAAAAAATGCTGGCTGTTGGCAGGACCTACTGAGGAAGGCTAATGAGCATAAATGAGTTTCTGTAGGGCCCCAAAAGCAGAAGCATAGAATGTTTCAAATGCACTACCCTTGAGGCAAGGCCAGCCTTGGATGAGGTGTGACCCGTTTATTTGTTGGCTTCTTTTTTTCTTTCCTACTCTCCCTCCTCCCTTGCTCTTCTTTCAATAAAAGACCCATTCAAGCCAACCACGTAGATTATTGTATGCAGCATTGGGCATTTTAAAAATAAAGCTACTTAGACTAGGGATCAATACAATGTTCTAAAAGTAAGAATTATTAATTCTACATATTGGTGTACATTATTTAATAGAAGAGGTAATTTTTAAATTTAATTGCCAAGAATGTAAGAATTTTGTGGACAAAATTATAATTGAGTTTTCTTAAAACCTGATCTCAAATGGATGAAGAGTGGACTGTTGGGTCTTGTGGACTGTTGGCTTTTGTTCACCGCTCTGTCCCCCATGATTGTAACACATTCCTGCAACCATGTAATGGTTAATTTTACGTGTCAAATTGCCTGGAACACACTGCCAAATATCTGATGAGACATTCTGGGTGAGGGTAAGGGTATTTGGGGACAAGATTAACATTTAAATCAGACTAAGCAAGTCAGATTGCTTTCCCTGATGTGAGCAGACTTCTTCCATGTAAGACTGAATAGAACGGAAGCTGACCCTTCCCTGAGTAAGAGAGGAATTTCCCTGCCTGATGGCCTTCAAACTGGGACATCAGCTTTTTTCCTGCCTCTGGATTTGAACTAGATATTGAGCCTTCTTGCCTTCAGATGAACTATATATTAACTCTCCTGGGATTTCCACTACAGGTCTGTGAACTAACCAGACATCATAATTGCCTGAACCAATTCTTTCTTTTAAATTTTTTATTTCAATTTTTTAAATGTTCATTTATGTTATTTTTGAGAAAGAGAGAGAGAGAGCGTAAGTTGGGGAGGGGCTGAGAGAGAGGGAGAAAGAGAATCCAAAGCAAGTCCAAGCTCCTAACTGTCAGAACAGAGCCTGACGCAGGGCTTGAACTCACGAACCATGAGATCATAATCTGAGCCAAAGTCAGATACACCCAGGTGCCCCCTGAAACAGTTCTTTATAATAAATCATATATTTCTGTTCTTTACACACACACTCTTGCTCTCTCTCTTTCTCTCTTTCTTTCTCTATCATTTCTGCTTCTCTGGAGAGCCCTGACTAATGCAAACCACAACAGCAGTAAGCGTATAATCTAAATATAAGCTATGACATGCATCATATTGACTTTGGACTTAGACATACCTGCAGTCAGGTTTAAGCTCTCCTACTGGTAGATGTATGACCTCTGAAAAATTATTTCACCTTTCTCCACATCAATTTCCTGATCTTTAAATATGGTAATTCTTGTGATACTATATAACATAGTGCTTAAAATACTACATAGCAGGCTATCAAGATATATTAGTTTTCTGACATTCTAAACTGGACTCAAAACCAATATAATCATTAAAATAATAATATAAGTCTTATTAATAATCTTTTTTTCTTTCATAGTTAATTGTCAAGTTGGATTCCAAATAACACCCAGTGCTCATCCCAACAAGTGCCCTCCTCCACGCCCATCACTCCCATTTCCCTCTCCCACCCCCATCAGCCCTTAGTTTATTCTCACTATTCAAGACTCTCCGATGGTTTGCCTCCCTCCCTCTACCCAACTGTTTTTCCCCTTCTCCTCCCCCATGGTCTTCCGATAAGTTCCTCCCAGTCCTCCTATAAATGGGAGCATATGGTATCTGCCTTTCACTGTCTGNGGGTCATAGGGGAGTTCTATTGTTAATTTTTTGAGGAACCCCCACACTGTTTTCCAGAGGGGCCACACCAGTTTACATTCCCACCTACAGTGTAGGAGGGTGCCCGTTTATCTATCATCACCAGCATCTATAGTCTCTTGATTTGTTCATATTTTAGCAACTCTGACCAGCGTGAGGTGGTATCTCAGTGTGGTTTTGATTTCTATTTATTTCCCTGATGATGCGGGATGCTGAGCATCATTTTATGTGTCTGTTGGCCATCTATGGATGTCCTCTTTGGAGACGTATCTGTTCATGTCTTCTGCCCATTTCTTCACTGGATTATTTGTTTTTTAGGTGTGGAGTTTGGTGAGTTCCTTATAGATTTTGGATACTAGCCCGTTATCTGGTATGTCATTTGCAACTATCTTTTCCCATTCTGCCAGTTGCCTATTAGTTTTGTTGATTGCTTCCTTTGCCAGGCAGAAGCTTTTTATCTTGATGAGGTCCCAATAGTTCATTGTTTGCTCTTGATTCCCTTGCCTTTGGGGATGTGTCAAGTAAGAAATTGCTGCAGCTGAGGTCAAGGAGGTTGTTTCCTGCTTTCTCCTCTAGGGTTTTGGTGGTTTCCTGTCTCACATTCAGGTCCTTGATCCATTTTGAGTTTACTTTTGTGTATGGTGTGAGAAAATGATTTAGTTTCATTCTTCTGCATGTTGCTGTCCAGTTCTCCCAGCACCATCTGTTAAAGAGGCTGTCTATTTTCCATTGGATGCTTGTTCCCGCTTTGTCAAAGATTAGTTGGCTGTACACTTTTGAGTCCAAATCTGAGTTCTCTATTCTATTCCATTGGTCTATATGTCTGTTTTTGTACGAATACCTTACTGTCTTGATGATGACAGCTCTGTAGTAGAGGCTAAAGTCTGGGCTAGTGATGCCTCTCGTTTTAGTTTTATTTTTCAGTATTACTTTGGCTATTCGGGGTCTTTGTGGTTCCATACAAATTTTAGGATAGTTTGTTCTAGTTTTGAGAAGAATGCTGGTGTGATTTTGATTGGGATTGCATTGAATGTGTAGATTGCTTTGGGTAGTAATGACATTTTAACAGTATTTACTCTTCCTATCCATGAGCATGGAATGTTTTTCCATTTCTTTGTGTCTTCTTCAATTTCCTCCATAAGTTTTCTATAGTTTTTGTCATACAGATCTCTTATATCTTTGGTCAGGTTTATTCCTAGGCATTTTATGGTTTTTTGGGCAATTGGGAATGGGATCAGTTTCTTGTTTTCTCTTTCTGTTGCTTCATTATTGTTGTATAAAAATGCAACCAATTTCTGTACAGTGATTTTGTATCCTGCAACTTTGCTGAATTCATGGATCAGTTCTAGTAGGCTTCTGGAGGAGTCTGTTGGGTTTTCTATATAGCGTAGCAGGTTGTCTACAAAAGTGAAAGTTTGACTTCTTTGCCAATTCTGTTCCCTTTTATTTCCTTTTGTTGTCTGATTGCTGATGCTAGGAGTTCCAGCACTATGTTAAACAACAGTGGTGAGAGTGAACATCCCTGTCATGTCCCACTCTATGGTCTATCTTGGAGAATGTGCCATGCTTACTTGAGAAGAAGGTGAATTCCATGGCCTCAGGATGTAAAGTTCCAAATATATCTGTCAAATCCATCTGGTCCAATGTGTCATTCAAGTCCATTGTTTTTAGTGATTTTCTGTCTAGTTGATCTATCCATTGTTGTTAGTGGAGTATTAAAGTCCCCTGCTATTAGCACATTCTTATCCATAAGATTGTTTCTGTTTTTGATTAATTGTTTTATGTATTTGGGTGCTCCTGTATTTGGCACGTAGACATTTGTAATTGTTAGCTCTTCCTGATGGATAGACACTGTAATTATTATATAATACCTTTCTTCATCCCTTGTTATTGTCTTTATTTTTTTTTAATTTTTTTTAATGTTTTATTTATTTCTAGGAGAGAGAGAGACAGCGTGAGCAGGGGAGGGTCAGAGAGAGAGGGAGTCACAGACTCTGAAACAGGCCCCAGGCTCTGAGCTGGCAGTCAGCACAGAGCCCGACGTGGGGCTCGAACCCACGAACCGCAAGATCATGACCTAAGCGAAAGTCAGACGCTTACCCGACTAAGCCACCCAGGCACCCCTTATTGTCTTTACTTTAAAGTCCAGACTGTCTGATATAAGTATGGCTACTCCACCTTTCTTTTGACTTCCAGTAGCATGATAGATATTTCTCCATCCCCTTACTTTCAATCTGAAGGTGTCCTCAGGTCTAAATTGAGTCTCTTGTAGACAGCAAATAGATGGATTTTGTCTTTCTATCCATTTTGCTACCCTATGTCTTTTGATTGGAGCATTTAGTACATTTACATTCAGTGTTCTTATTGAAAAATGTGGGTTTAGAGTTATTGTCTTCTTTGTAGGATTCATGCTTGTGGTGGTGTCTCTGTTACCTTGCATTCCTTGCAACATTTTCCTCATAGAGTCTCCCTCAGGATTTCTTGTAGGGCTGGTTTAGTGGTGACGAATTCTTTCAAATGGTGTTTATTTGGGAAGACTTTTATCTCTCCTTCTATTCTGAATGACAGGCTTGCTGGATAGAGGATTCTTGGCTGCATATTTTTTCTGTTCATCACATTGAAGATTTCCTGCCATTCCTTTGTGGCCTGCCAAGATTCAGTAGATAGATCTGTAACTACTCTGATAGGCTTCCCTTTGTATGTTAGGCCCTTTTATCCCTAGCTGCTTTCAGAATTCTCTCTTTGTCCTTATATTTTGCCAGTTTCACAATGATATGTTGTGCAGAAGATCAATCAAGTTATGTCTGAGGGGAGTTCTCTGTGCCTCTTGGATTTCAGTGTCTGGTTCCTTCCCCGGATTGGGGAAGTTCTCTTCTATAATTTGTTCGAGTACACCTTCAGCACCTTTCCCTCTCTCTTCCTCTTCTGAAATTCCTATGATATGGATATTTTTCCATTTGATTTTATTGCTCAGCCCTCAAACTCTCCTTTCATGTTCCTGGATCAATTTATCTCTCTTTTTCTCGGCTTCCTCTTTTTCTATAATTGTGTCTTCTAATCCATCTAGTCTCTCTGCTCTTCAATCCATGCATTGGACACCTCCATTTTATTATGCACCTCACTTATAACAGTTTTTAATTCACCACAACTATTTTTAAGCTCCATAGTCTTTGTAGCAGTCGCTTCTCTGATGTCTTCCATGCTTTTCTAAAGCCCAGCAATTAACTTTATGACTATTGTTCTAAATTCTTGTTCAGTTATGTTGCTTATGTTTGTTTTAAGCAACTCTTTAGCTGTCATATCTTCCTGGAATTTCTTTAGAGAAGAGCTCTTCTGTCTCATTATTTTGGCTAGCTTTCTGTCTCTTGTTAGTTTTAAAAGCTTGTTATGTACTCTGCACCTGTGAGTACTTCTATATTAAAGAAGGCTCATTGACTGTCTAGGGCCTGTCCATTCAGGAAGTGTTCTTTTAATGTTGTCTCTTGGTCTCTCTTGTTGTTTGGTTATTTTATTTCCCTACTTGTAGTGGTATTTCCAACTCTCCACCATGTGTACTTTAGCTTGTTTCTTGAGGTAGCCCTGGAAAAGAAAACAGACAAACACACAGGGAACAAAGGCACACAAATGAACAGATGTATCCAACAAACCAGCAAACTGAAAGGAAAAAAGAAAAAGAAAATAAGAAAAAGAAGAAGAAAAAAAGAAAAAAGAACCCAAAAGACAAAGGACAGTCTAAAAGCATAAAACCAGAAAACCCAGCTACAAATAGAGAGCAGGCAGTGCTGATGAAAGAGCATATACACAGAGAGAAATTTCACAGTGGGGAGAAGATGAAATTGGACAATGACCAGGCAGAGAGACTAAGGGGCTTAATTCAGAGACAGAAAGAGAATATGGTAGGAGGCAAGGAGAAAGAAATGAAGGTAATGTTATGAAGAGAAACTATATAGTTGACTACTCTAGAGAGAGAGAAAGAGAAAGGTAGTGGTGGAGGTGTAGAATATACATCTAGAGAATGGATTAAATGTGACTGTTTAAGCAAATCAATGAGCAGAGTGCCCAGCCCAGTAGAGGGGTGGGATATGAATAAGACGAGGGGAAAATATATCTGAAAAGAAAGAATTGATCTAGAATGAGTCACGACAGTGCATCCATGTTGGTCTTGCCCTGGGCTCTGATAAAAAAAACAAAAACAAAAACAAAGCTCTCTAGTGGGGATGGGCATGGTTGGTGTAGCCAGGTCTTAGCCTCCACTGAGGTCCCGCTGGCTGCTCCCTGAGGTTCCACCCTGGTGGTTGTGGGGAGTAAAATGGTGGCGCCCCAGTTCCCTCTGGAACCAGCGCTGCAAATCACTGCCTTGAGTCCGATCTTCCTGTGCCGTGGGTGCAGCCAAGTTGGACTGTGTTCTGTGTCCCAAACCCTGCCTCGTTTCCAGGTCCCAGTCTGCTGTTGATACTGCCTGAAACAGTTCTGCAGCTCCACTGCTTCCTGGCCACCAGGGATGGATCCTGGAGAGCAGCTGTGCAGCCTCAGGTCGGCTGCTTCCCTGCCACCTGGGGTCGAGTCCCGGAGGAGCAGCAGAGCAGTTTCCACTGGTGCCACCTGGGGCAGGGGCACCCAGTTCAAAGTCAGCACCTCAGCTAGAACTAAGAACACTCTCTCTCCTGAGCCGAGGTTTTTCTCTTCTCCAGGGACAGTTCTATGAGCAGTTTCAGCCACTCTTTCTTTTCCCCTGGATTCACCGTTGCTCCCCGGGAAGGGGTCTCCCTTTCCTCCCTCTGTGTCTCTGGTCCTGGCCCATTTTTATCTTCCCCAATTCGCACTCATGCACTTATGAGGTTGCTTTCCCAGTGTACTCTGTCTCTTTTTCTTCCCAAACTCCTGCAGTTCAGTGTCCTATGGCTTCAGGCCTTCTCTGCTTGAGAGATGGGCACAAGCGAAATGCACAGAGCTCCCTACTTCTCCTCCATCTTGCCTCCTCTAGCTTATTAACACTCTTAATAAATCATGTTATTTCCATGAATAAGTTGTGCAGGCATACCTCGGAGATTTTGTGGGTTTGTCTTCAGACCACTGCAATAAACCAAATAACTCAATAAAGCAAGTCAAATGAAGTTTTGGTTCCACAGTGCATGTAAAAGTTATGTTTACACTATACTGTAGTCTGTTTAGTGTGCAATAGCATTATGTCTAAAACAACAATGAACATGCCTTAATTTAAAAATACTTTATTGCTAAAAAATGATGACCAGCATTGAGCTTTCAGCAAGTCATAATCTTTTTTGCTGCTGGAGGGTCTGGCCTTGAACATGATGGCTGCTGCCTCATCAGGGCAGTGGTTGCTGAAGGTTGAGGTGACTGTGGCTATTTCTTAAACTAAGACAATAATGAAGCTTGCCACATTGATTGACTCTTTCATAACAATTTCTCTGTAACATGTCATGCTGTTTGGTAGCATTTTACCCATCATGGAACTTCTTTCAGAATTGGGGTCAATCCTCTCAAACCTTCTCAAACACATATCAACTAAGTATGTGTAATATTCTAAATCCTTTGCTGTCATTTCAACAGTCTTCATAGCATCTTTACCAGGAGTAGATTCCATCCGAAGAAACTACTTTCTTGCTCATCATCAGAAGCAACGCATCATCTGTTAAAGATCGATAATGAGATTGTAGCAATTCAGTCCCATCTCCAGGCTCCATTTCTAATTCTAGTTCTTTTGCTGTTTCTACCACATCTGCAGATATTTCTCCACTGAAATCTTGAACCCCTCCAAGTTATCTGTGAGGGTTGGAATACACATCATACAAACTCCATTTCATGTCAATATTTTGACCCTATGAGTCATGAATATTCTTTTTTTTTTTTAATGTTTTATTTTTATTTCTGAGCGAGAGAGAGACAGCGTGAGCAGGGGAGGGTCAGAGAGAGAGGGAGTCACAGACTGAAACAGGCTCCAGGCTCCGAGCTGGCAGTCAGCACAGAGCCCGACGCGGGGCTCGAACCCACGAACCGCGAGATCATGACCCAAGCGAAAGTCGGACGCTTAACCGACTAAGCCACCCAGGCGCCCCATGAGTCATGAATATTCTTGATGGCATCTGGAATGGTGAATTTTTTCCAGAGGATTTTCAATTTACTTTGCCCAGGCCCATTAGAGAAATCACTATCTATGGCATCTATAGCTTTAAGAAATGTATTTCTTAAATAAGAAGACTTGAAAGTCAAAATTACTCTTTGATCCATGGATGTTGTGTTAGCATACATGAAAACATTAATCTCATTGTACATCATCAGAGCTCTTGGATGACCAGGTGCATGGTCAATGAGCAGTTATATTTTGAAAGGAATCTTTTTTCTGTGCAATAGATCTCAGCAGTGGGCTTAAAATATTCAATAACCCATGTTGTAAACAGATGGGCTATCATCCAGCTTTTGTTGTTCCATTTATAGTGAACAGGCAGAGTAAATTTAGCATAATTCTTAAGGGCCCTAAGATTTTCAGAATGGTAAATGCACATTGGCTTCAACTTAAAGTCACCCGCTGTATTAGCTTCTAATAAGAGAATCAGCCTGTCCTTTGGAGCTTTAAAGCCAGGCATTGACTTCTTCTATCTAGGTTTGAAAGTTCTAGATTTGAAAGTTCTAGATGACATAGAAGGCTGATTCAGCTACATTGAAAACCTGTTGTTTATTGTAGCCACCTTTATTAATTATGTTAGCTAGATCTTCCAGAAAACTCACTGCAGCTTCTACATCAGCACTTGCTGCTTCACTTTGCGCTTTGATGTAATGAAGATGACTTCTTTCCTTAAGCCTTGTGAAACAACATCTGCTAGCTTCAAACTTTACTTCTGCAGCTTCCTCATCTCTCTCCACCTTCACAGAATTGAAGAGAGTTTAGGGCCTTGTTCTGAACTAGGTTTTGGCTTAGCAAATGCTGTGACTGGTTTGATCTATCAGGACTACTAAAACTTTCTCCATATCAGCAATAAGGCTATTTCACTTTTAAGTCATTTGTGTTTTAACTGGCATAGCCCTTTTCATTTCCTTCAAGAACTTTTCCTTTTTTTTTTTTTTTTTTAACAACTTGACTAACTGGCATAAGAGGCCCAGCTCTCAGCCTGTCTTATATGCCTTCCTCACAGAATTTAACCATTTCTAGCTTTTGGTTTAAAATGAGACACGGTTCGTGGGTTCAAGCCCCGCGTTGGGCTCTGTGCTGACTGCCAGCTCAGAGCCTGGGGCCTATTTCAGAGTCTGTGTCTCCCTCTCTCTCTGACCCTCCCCTGCTCATGCTGTCTCTCTCTCTCTCTCCTAGAAATAAATAAAAATATTTAAAAAATAAATAAAATGAGAGACATATGACTTTTCCTTTCACTTGTAGGGTTATTAATTGGCTTAATTTCAACATTGCTATATCCTAAGGAATAGGGGAGCCTGAGGAGAGGGAGAGAGACAGGCCAGTGAGTAGAACAGTCAGAATACACACAACATTTATCGGTTAAATTTGCTGCCTTTTATGGGCACAGTTTGTGCCCAAAACAATTACAATCATAACATCAAAGACCACTGATCATAGATAACCATAGCAACTATAATAAAAATGAGAAAATTTGAAATATTGTGAGAATTACCAAAGTGTGACACACAGACACAAAGTGTGCAAATGCTGTTGAAAAATGGTGCTGATAGACTTGCTTGGTATAGGGTTACCACAATACTTCCATTTGTAAAAACTTAATTGTCTATACGAGCCACAGGTAGGAAAGAGAAACACTTCACTGAAAACTTAAATAATTTTGAACCATATGAATTAATTATCTGTTGAAAAATTAAATTAAAAACAGAACAAGGGGAAGGAAACCACTAGGGCATATTCACATTAAAGTTTCTCTGTATACCCTTTGAAAATTGTATTACACTGTTTTATTTGTAGCTCCCAGCTACAAATCTCCTAGCTTTGCTGCTTTGACCTGATTTGGATAATTTAAAAACTAAAATCTAGACAGATGTGCATGCAGTGCTTTAATTATCGTAGTTTTAAATTTTTAGCAAGATCAGTTACAGTGTTAATACAGGTAGTACCTATCTTATGGGCAAGTTGTGCTATAAAAATTTCTACTGTATACTTAAACATGGTTGAGATAGTAAATTTTGTGTTATGTGGCTTTTATCACAGTAAAACTTTTTTTAAACCTAATTTGATTCATTTGTAAAGGTCAAAGTTTTAAATAAGAGTATTTCCAACTACAGGTTGTTCATTCTCAATCATGTAATTAAAATGACCTGTGTACATTCCTTGATAGCTTATATAAATATGTGTATGCTATGTTATTATTTCCATTTGTTAAAAATTACAATATTCGTAAATATTTGTTGTGTATATTAAAGGGATGATTTGTGTATCGTTAATAAATGTAAATAACAATATGTTAAAAAACAAGATTCTTCTTTTAGACCACCAACTAAGCACTAACTTTCTTTTAATATAAGGTGCTGTATACATGCTAGGTAAGAAGCAAGCATGGGGGCCCCTCAGAGGGTTCACACTATAGTTATACAAACCACTTAAAAGCATACAAAAAGCCTTCCAGTGAGATGACATTGACAATATGTGTATTGTCAAATGACTCATACAGACATTACCTGCTTTTGCTGATATGAACAGAAGATATCTGGGCACCTTGATGTTTGAGGAGTTTACAGAGAACACTGTTGAAAAAGTAGGTCAGGATCTGGATAGACAGGAAGAAAAGAGCAGTTCAAATGTAAAAGGACAGAAGAACAGTAGGCAGAAACTTGAGATGGACAAGAGTGAACTGTTTTTAGTGGACTGCCTTCAGGCAAACAGATGGGAGAGAAATAAGGGAACATAGGTAGCAGTGACATTGTAAAGGTCCTCTGGAAGTTAGGGCTTTATTTGGGAAGCACAGGTTTTAGGTATAGAAGTGATATCTTAAACATTACATAAATACATGTTTACTAACCCATATTGCCTCCCTTTTCTTCATTCATTCAACAAGTATTTTTTGACCACTTCCTTTGTGCAAATCACTGATAGAAGAAACTTAGCTTGACCAGATAAAGTACAGAAGATGGGCAGAGGCAAGTATGAAACAGAAAGTCAAGGAAATGTATTATAGTAATTCAGGATTGTGGTTGTATTTCTGGAGTTGATGAGAAGGCTAATGTTTTTTAAACACTTAAGAGGATATGTGAGATACTCTGTTATATGCTTATATGTGCTCTATATTATCCCCATAATCCTATGAAGTAGATACTTTTATTCCAGCTTACCAACGAGGAAACATTGCCTCTTCTAGGCAATGGGGACATAACAATGGATAAATATAGATCAAGGTTCCTGTCTTCAGGGGTTACTTTCTGATGGGAATGAATAATACTGAACATTTGTATAAATAACGTAATATAATTTCTGGAGCTGGTAAGTACTATGAAGTAGACAAAGTAAGGTAAAGTGATAGAAAGGGGTTGGCTGTGGTAGAGAGAATGGCTGAGACCTGCATAAGAAGAAGGCATTCACAAAACAATTGGAAGGAAAAACATTCCAAATAAGGTCAGCAAGTGCAGAGGCCCAGTGATAGGAACACAGCTGGTGTGTTCAAGGGGCAGACACAACACCTTGTGGCTGAAACATGGTGAAGGAAGGGAGGGAGAATGAGAAAAAAGAGCTATGCCAGAGGTAGATTATGCATGCCTGGTAGGTCATGGTAAACAGTTTGGTTCTTATTCTGTGGGCAATAGGAAACCATTGGAGAGTTAAAAACAGAGTGTCCATGTATGTATCCATGGGGGCGGGGTGGAGTGAGGTGGTGGTGAGATGGTATGATTTATACTTTTTAAAAAATTATTTATTTAAATTCATGTTAGTTAACATGCAGTGTAGTATTTTAGGAGTAGAACCCAGAGGTTGATCACTTACATGTAACACCCAGTGCTCGTCCCAACAAATGCCACTTCTTAAAAAAAGCATCCTCATTGCTGTTTGCAGGATGGGCTGCTGTGCATGGTGGGGCAAGACTGAGGTAGTTATAACAGTTAATTGATCAAGTGAAAGATCATGGTGACTGAGTAGAGGTTGGTAGCAGTGGTGAAGGTGGACAGAAGTGATGTGTTTGACTCTTGCTTTAAAGGTAGAGCTGATACAACTGATTGGTGAATTTGCACATTAGATAGGCAGACACTATAATGATTAAGAGATAGATGAGATTGCCCAGATTTGAATTCCCCCTTTCCCACTTATTATCTATGTGATAATTGGCTAAGTTTTTACCTACTCCATGCCTCAATTGTCTCATCAGCAAATGAGAATAATAATGGTAACCACCTACTATGGGTGTTTCAATGAGTAACTAATTTACTATGGTTACATGGTCCTCAATAAATGTTATGTTGTTGTTGTTGTTGTTATTGGTTAGGAGATTTGAAGGAAAAAGGAATTAAGAATGACTTACACATTTTGGGGCAGATCAAATGAGTACATAGTGTGGGGCCTTAAAGCAATAAGAAATATTTTGAGGATGAATGGTTTTAAGGATGGAATTAAGTGATTTGGTCTTGTCCATGACAAATTTAAGGTATCTCTTAGATGACCTGGATCATGACAGGACCAGATAATAAGATAGGATTTGTATGTGGATCTTTCAAGTCTAACACCTACCCTCTTTCCATTCTTTGAGAGGCAGAATAAGTGAGTGAGGGTGAGCACAGACTGCAGTCAAACTGCCTGAATCTAAATTCTGGCCCAGCTGTTTGCTAGCTCTGTAACCTTGGATGGGTTACTTAAGCTTTCTTTGCATCAGTTTATTATCTGGAAAATGGGAATAATGATTTGTTATTATAAAACAATGGTTTGTTAGAACAGTACCCTGCACAATAGAATGTCAAATGTTATGTAAAGTGTTTGTTGCTATCATTGGTACTTTCCAATTCTGAATATCACTATAGAAAGGAAGTTTAAGACACTTTATGAAAGAAAGATTAACAGGATTTTGATAAAAAATTGGATATGGAAGGTAATAATTAAGAGTCAAAGATAATTCTGACATTCTGAGCTGGAAGTGAGCCTGTCTGAGGTGGCGGTAGGGTTAGTGAGGAGTTGAGTTTTACCTTTGGAAATAACCAAGAGAAAATGTCCAGAAAGCACTTAAAAATATGGGCACTGGAACTCAGAGAAAGTCCAAGACTAGAAGTATAAATATGAAATCATCTGCTTAGAAGAGATAATTAAAGCTACCAGAGTGATTGAATTTCGTGAGAGAGACAGAGAAAAAGAAGGAAGTGTAATGAGTAGAAGACCAAGAACTTAAGTGTAAGAATTTCCATCTCTAAAGGCAAAGTAGGTTAGAAGGCAGAGTGAAGAATTATAGAGGCAAGAAAGATGATAAAATAGCTATAGTGTATGCTTGAGAAATAAAAAGAGAAAAAAATTGGAAAGTGGCATATCACCTGAGGATTTCTTTTAAAAGATGTTTGGAATTATTTACAGAAGAACTAGCCATACAAAAATGTGATAATGGATGGTCTTAGAATGGTGGAAGCCAATAAGATTTAAGGTGACACAAGTATTACAGCAAATCTCAACAAGGAAGACAGGAGCAGCTGTCCTAGAATAGCTGTGAAAATAATAAGTACAACTGTAGCAAGTATTAAGACCCTTTATTTTTGTTATGTGCAAATACTGTGCTTAGCAACACAGTTCTCTCCCTAAATCCTCAGCAATTCTCCAAGATAAGGACAATGATTATATCATTCTCTGCAGAAGTCAAATATTGGAAACCACTTAAATGTCCATCAAAATAAACATTCCTTAAATAAATTATGGTATGTCCATATAATGTAATGTCCTGTAGCCATTTTTTTTTTTTTTTTTTTCAAAAATAAGGTAAGTCTATACTACTAAAGGAAGCTATCAGTGGAATACTTTTATGTGATAATAAATACCTGCTGTTCATCTGTCCCAATACACTCTAAACTCCTCATGGAGGGATACTGGGTTGTTTTCCTCATGCAACATCGGGGCCTAACATGAGGCCTTGTATATTAGAATGCCTTAATGAGTACATAAATACATGTAAAATGTAGAATACCAGTACTATATAGGCCTTCAGTGTCTATATGCATAGATACATGTGTGTACTTCATGAACCTAAAAGCAGAAAATATTATAGTAATATTAAGGGAAATACCATTCAGAAATAGAAGATATTAATTCCTATGAGGATGTTTTCAGAGAGACTTCATGGGTTTAGACAACAATGCTGGTGCTTTGAAGAAAATGGTGAAAACAGAAAAGATGGTTTCAACTTTGGCAATGAAAGGAAGAGAATTGCTGGGGTGGGATTGCCCATGCTGAATTCTTTCTTTGGGTAGAAATGAGGTGAAAGGTCCTATTTGGGCTGTGGGTTGAAGGCCTAAGATCAGCATGGAAGGTTTGTGAATTAGAACTTTCTGAAATGCTGAGTTTTTGCAATGAAAGACTTCTTCAACCATCTAATAGTCCCCTAACCAAATACTCATTACAATTCAACATGTGTAGTGGCCATTTTAGATCTGAGTACTATGTCATACAAATAGGAACAGCATTATCCTAAACAGGTCTGTGATTCAAAAAGAAGATACCAATTTGCCAATTAGGATATGTAAGCTGTCTTATTTATTGTTACTGAAATAAAATCCACATTCTTGTATATGTATTCATTTGTTTTTTATTTAAGAGTCTTTAATTGTCTTGAAGATTGTAGATAATTGCCCACTCTAAGGTTACTCCATTTGATGAAGTAAATACTAGATTTCATTTGAGAGAAATAAGACTTAATGTGTTCATTTATGGTTGGAAATCTTGATGAGATTCTGAATAATTAATTTTTTCTCATCCTTCTGAGTAACACTAACTTTTAAGATCTTTATCAAATAAAAATAGAATTTATGGCATTTTTAATGTGTATTTTTGTTGGGTTGTTATATCATATTTTCTCTTATATATTCATTTAAATCATATGGAAGTCTGCCTGAAATGGCATTTTCGCGATGATTCTGGGAACTATCCTTTTGATTGTAGGATATTTACTGCTGATATATGTATTCTGGTGTTTCTTGCTTTCCATCATACATAAATTCTGGTGACATATTGAATACCATAGAGGAGAACTGACTGATGGTAAATCAAACATTTTACAGCATTACTATTGGGAATGTTGGATTCATTACTATAAAGGAAATTATATTTGATCAGTATTTTCAGAGCTTCCTAATACTGTAATTTATTGATGCTTCTTAATGTTCTCTGTTAATTAATACAGGCTCAAAATTGGGTTCATTTTAGCAGTGTATAATATATGCTATAGTGAATCTTTTCCATACACACAGAAAAGAATAGCAAATATCCAACACTACCTTTGATTAGAACTATTAAGCTCAACAGCTTGTATTTAACGAACAAAGTGTTAATTACATAGTCAACTAGGTAGTTCATTCTCTAGTATAGGGTTTATATATTAGAATAAAGCTATTTTAATGTATAGGTGCCAAAGGAAAATTGGCTAACAAGAAAGAGAACAGCCTTATATGTGGTTAAGATGTCAAATGAACAAATTTAACTCACCATCATTTTTAATAGAGAATATATAAGCTGGGTTTTTATTTTTAGTTCCTCCCTTTCCCTTCAGAGTTAAATGATGGAAAATGACTTTCAGTCCTCAGACTACTCTTATGCATCATTCAAAATAGTCCTGACAGGCTAGCCCCTCTGGTAGCAGTGTGAGATTTATGGCTTTCTGTTCCTTGGTGTTCCATTACTCTGTCTACACCATCAAATTGATTATTAGGTAGTGGAGAGCAAGGAAAGAGAGGTGACTGCGTGGAGCCAGTAGATGTCCATCATTTTAATGAACTGCTTAGAGATGGTTAATATTGTCCTTGATTCTCATTGTATCTAATAATGACCAGATATTTTAAAATGTTTCCCCCCCTCCCTTATTCTGTATTACAGGGCCCACTGGAAAATGATTTGGTTGTTCACGTAGCACTCATAGCAGAAAGCCAACGGTATGAAACCCAGATGGGTGGTGTGTTCCTTTGGGAGGAGGAAAGTAATCTCTTGGCAGAGATTAATTTCATAGACCCCATGACAGGGTTTAAAGGATGTCTGTCAGAACAACAATTTTCTTATGTTTAAAAAAATTTTGTTTTAGTTGAAGTGAATATTAAAGACCATGACCTGTGCCAGTGCTGTCTAGGGTGTAGTTGTGAAAAGTAGTGCAACAGATAATGGGATTCTCAAAATCAGTGCTTACTCTTTCTGCCAGCCCTCAGAGCTCCCATTTGATGCCTTGTGAAGAACCCAAGAGGGCCTCTGGAACCCAGGGCAGATGGCATATTACTCATGTGAATAAATGAAAACATTCTCCAAGCTAGCATCATCTCCTCTCTTTCCTCCTCCTTCTCTTCCACCATTCTCCATACTCTACATGCATTGCCTAAAACTGTCTCTCACTTTTTCCCCATTTTCTTTAGCCTTCAAGTTTTCCTCAACACATATGGTATTCAGACTCAAACACCTCAACAGGTAGAGCCCATGCAGATTTGGGCTCAGCAGGAGCTGGTGAAGGTAAGTGATTCTGCTTCTTTACTGCTGACTTTGTGGAGGTGCTAGAGCATGATTATTAGACTTAGTTTACAATCAGGTAGCATAGTTAAAGTCTGATTCTGAAATAGGGTCATTAATCCAAAAGTCTTTCTAATTAAGTTGAGAAGCCTACTTCAGACATTATTAACTAAAAACAACACCCCCCCCCCCAAAAAATACAACAACCCTACATTGTATGTATATTATATTCGTAAGCCTTGTTGATTCTTACTCCCTTCTAAAGTCTATTACTGACCTAGACTGAGCACTTGAATAATGAATTACCTTAATTTTAGTACTTGTGTATAAAATTAATCTTTACATTGGGTTTGATAATTTTCCCTTACATTAACTATTTTAAAAACCTTGTAAATATTTATTGGTAATAATTACTTCCCTCTTTCTCTTGCCTTACCATTTGGAGTCTGAAGTAATTCCTACACTTTTGGTTTGCTGGGTTTCAAAGTAATTATAAAGTAACATCTGAGTTTATCTTGAATGCAATTCCATACCTATCTGAATTGGATTAAAAGGTGACTTTTAGGGTCTTTGCAAGCACTGCTCTGCAGATGGATTCAGAAATGCTTGTTTAGGAATATTCCTGCCTATTAGGGACAAGAAATTGTTGACTTCCACTAATTATTTATAAACTACCACTTTTACTTAGTAATTATTAAAAACATTATAGGAACAAACTCTGGAGTGTTTGGGGTAAGTGTTTAGAATTCTCTCTCTCAAATGATCAAAATCCGCTCGTTTAGGTTGATAAAAATGTATGTGGTCAAAGTTTTGATGCTACAGCAAAGAAGAAAAACTTAGAGAAGTGAGGTGCACATTGTATGGAAGAAAGCAGAGCCTCAGAACATCACTGTTAGTCAGACTGGACCCTATCCATTGGCAACAAAAAAAAAATCTGGGTGTCGGATCACCCGGAACACCAGCTCTTTGAGAGCTCTTTAACCTCCTCTAACAAATTTAGAGCTCTTCCCACCCAGATTAAAGAGCAAAGGCTGAAAATGCAAGGATCCCTAGAGTAGGTACCACTTTAAAAACACACGAAGATGTGGTAGAAAAGGAGAGGAACTGAGGATCCACAAAACAAGCAGAGGAGACAGCAGGTAAGTGGAGAAAATCTAACGCTCTAACACTGCATTTATTAATCAGTTATAGGCTATGTTAAACTTTTTATGGTTCTTCACTGAAAGCTCCAGAGAATAGTAACAAAGATTATTATTCTTTGATAAACATGTGCTCAAAGCAAATTAACCTGAATCTGGTTTTTTCAGGCCTAATTTATATTGCAACTTTTTATGGTAGGTGAGTCAGTACTCAATACACAGTCAGGATTTAAAAGACCAGCATGGCTCCAAATGACTTAAATGTGGCATTTTATTCATTCATTAATGAACACCTGCTATGTGCAGAGTTTTGTGTGGGGCACTCAGATAAAATGGCTCTATACTCTGTTCCTGTTCTCAGTAAACTCTGAGTCTATTGGTATGACAGGAAAAATAACTAATTATAATCCACTTTGATGAGTTTATACAAGGTACTGTGGAGGTGGTAGAAAGCATTCCATTAAGAGTAAGGTGAAGACTTATAACTGGTCCTTACATATTTTATATTTTGTTGTTTTAAAGATGATGTGAAAAAATGGTTTAGAGTTTGGGTATGTGGCATGGTTAAAACGAGATTTGGGACCAAGAACCTAACTTCCCTAAGCATGTTTCAAGATGGAAGATTTCTACGGCTACAGCCTCTGTGTTCCAAGCTAACTGCTTGCTCTTTGGGATTTGTCCTCTAAGATATACTTCCTAGTACATTGCTTCTTATAAGTCCACCTTTAAAAAAATTTTAATTCCTGTGTAGTTGACATATAGTGTAATATTAGTTTAAAGTGCACAATATAGTGTCTTGACAGTTCTATATATTACTCAATAATAACTCCATCTTTTAAAAGTAAAAGTGTTCCCTCAAATCTTAGTTAATATACATATTCTTATGCCAATGGCTGACCTTTCTGTTCTGAGGTGCTGCACCCTCCTTCAACCAACTTAAGAGTATGTGAGGGCAGACAGCTGAGGACAGGGCTTTTACTGAGTGTAGTTAAGTTTTTGTGATGCAGTGATTGGTGTAGTTTTTGCTTCATGGGGAATATGAATATAGTGCAGACCTAGGATGAAGTACTTCTGTACTTTTGGGTTGTTTAGCCATTACTATATCCTATTTCAGTGGATTAAATGGTGTAAATATGAACAATGTGGGGACAGTATTGTATGCACAGTGGATGCAGGGAGCATTCCAGGTCTGTGTACTTACCTGTCATAGACCTGCTGTACTGTGGTTCAGAAAGTTAAGGAAAATCCTTTTACTATCAATTATTTAAAGGAAAACTATATCAGTACACTTTAACTTGTACATGGTTAATTAATCACTTGTCCAAAAGATGAGATCTAAAATAGTTTAGACATACATTTATTTTGGAAAATTTGAAAATATTTGAGGGAAAGGGATTTCTATCTAGCATAGTGTGAGATAGTTTCAATGCAGCATATATACTGAGGTTTATATAGTATTTTTCCTGGCCAGTACAACCAGAGCTATTCCAGAATCAGATTTCATAGCACATCTAGCTCGGGAGGACATGCTCTCTCATTCATCTATCAGGTGTTTCCTGAGCACCAGCTATACACCAGGCAGAGTGCCAACCAACCCAGGGGATGCTGTTCTGTAGGGACATAACGGTGCAGAAAGAGATGACTTGATACATGAGCAGTATCTTGCAGTACAAGTATTACATGATGCCGAGTGTCACATGATCACAGCTGAGCCAATGGTTCTTTAAATTCATTTTGATACAAAAGTGCTTTGGATTACAAGCATGTTTCTGGAATTAATTGGGCTCACAAACCAAGGTTTTGCTTATTTTTTAAAAAATGATATAAGTATAAAATTGCTGGAATTAAAAATAGAAGAGCAGTTTACAGCTGTTTGGAGTGAAAGTCCATTCTTAGAATAATACCAGTGCTAAAAAAGCCATTAAGGAAATGATTGACACATTTGACTAAATATAGCTGAAGATGAACCTGGCACATCAAAGGTGCTTGTGAAATTTCCTAGTAGAAAAGTGTGTAGATTAAAATACTACATGCTGAAATGATGTTTGACCTACTATGCAATTATTCTCAAATTTCATCACAACATTGAAGATGAAGAAACTGGGTAAAATATTTATACAAAGGGTAAAATTCTTAGTATACCAAGACCTCTTACAAATCAAAAAAGAATTAAATGTGCCCAGTAGAACAAATGGGAAACTTTATAGAACATACAAGTAGCCATTAAATATATGGGAAAATGGTCAACCATAAATTATCTGAATTCAGTAGTTTAAAACTAAGATTAAATATCATTTTCACCCAAGAAAAAGTCCTATGCACTGTTAATGCCAAGGTAAATTGGTCCATTATTTTTACAGGGTGACCAATCTGGCATTATATCGTAAAGAAAACATATATTCTCTTTGATCCAGCTAGTCTAGGAAATTATCCTACAGAAACAATAGTACACCATCCAGAGATGTTTATTGAATTAGTTTTGACATAGCAAAAAGTTGGGAACTACCTTCATCAAGGGATAGGTGTTAAATAGAATTGGGTAAGGAAGCTTCTTATTGGATTAAGTGCTCAGTTCTTGCACTGATTAACATCTGATTCAATCCAAGTCTATCTTCTACTTTGTAGAAATTCCAGAAGTTTCTTCTCCACTGTGGCACCCTTTTCTGTTTTACAGTAATGAGTGTTACAGATATTTTTCCAGATCTTTATATTTCTTCCGTCATTTCAGCATTGAAATGTACAGTAAATGCATAGACTCAGTTTACCATCTTGAAACTGGAACACCACAGTACTGAATTTTAACAACTAGGACACCAAATAGATATATATAGTCTATAAACCAATTTATGTAAATATATACATATTGATTTATGTGTGTAATATGGACATATAATTATCTGTGTACTTTAAAATCTGTAACTCTGTCTATACTTCACCTGTTTTTTAGGGCTCACACAATAACTTACACTTCCTTCAACATACATCAAAATGCAAGAGTTGTTACCTATGGGGTTGTGAGAGTAAACAGCACCATTCACTTGGAGCACATGGCTTAAATTTTTCATAAAATTCATATGATCATAAAAATCAATAAAGATGCGTTCCATTTTTGTGGGAAATACTTGAAAGTCAGAATCTAGTAGGAGATGTGAGGCCCTGAATTTTAAAACTTTAATCAGATTTTTTATCACACAGGAAACATTTGTCTCTTTGTGTTCTTTTATGAATTGGACAGAGCCATGTAAGTTGTACACTTATGATAGCACAAGAACAATGTAAAATTTTAGAATGTTGCTAAGCAGATCTGCAAAGATATGTACTCAAATCTCTCAGTGTCCCCAAATCTAGGTTTACATCATTGGCTGGCTTGTTTTCCTACGAATCTATTGAATAAGGTTTCCCTGGCCATTTTTGCTCTGGAAAGGTCAGAAGTTAGCAGGGCATAAGGGGGACATAGGGGACAAAAAGGAAAAGCATGAATTCTTCTTGCCTAACTGATTTATAAATTTATGTCTTACAGGCTTATTTCCACCTGGGTATCAATGAAAAATTAGGACTCTCCGGAAGGCCAGATAGGCCCATTGGCTGCCTCGGTACATCAAAGGTGCTTATGAAATTTCTTGTGGAGCAGTATTCAGATTATAAAACCGCAGAATGAAATGATGTGTAACCTGCTATGCATCCATTCTCATGTTTCATTATGTACTTAGGCTGATTATCTGAATTATTATTTTCTACAAGTAAATCTTACTATTTATTTTGTATGATATCACAGAAGTCTTCTAGACTAGATGAATAAGCATCTTACTGCTGTATTGTTTCTGAACATTGTAGTTTTATTCAAATAAAACTTTGAAGTTTTATTCAAACAGAAGCTTTTTCCATCACAGTAGAGGTGGATTGCTCTATTAGTATACTGATCTCACTGATAAAATCAAGAAACTTTAAAATTTCTTAATCAGTTTTAATTTTTATTAGGACTTATGCTGCTGTACCTGTGTCTTTGGTTCTGTTACATATATATATATATTTTTAATTATCTTTTACAGATATATCGCATTCTAGGAAAGACTGTGGTTTGTTACCCTATCATCTTTGACCTAAGTGATTTCTACATGTCTCAAGATGTTTTACTGCTGATAGATGACATAAAGGTAGCTTCAGAGCCCCTTTTTACTGAAATTGGATGACTTTGTTTCTGATTTTATCATATGTTATTAAATTGAGTGCTCGTGCTTGTCTGTGACACTGGGTTAACACAGTACAAAATATGAAAGTAACACAATGTCTGTGTAGCTTTGGAGAAAGAGTTAAATTGCCTGCAGCATTAGAATAATAAATGAAGTATGTTTTATATAAAGTTGTATGCCTTTGCTTGATAGACCATTCTACAAATGGGATGAAAATATATAGTTTATAAAGCAGAGGGGGCATCACGTTCATATGGCAGCAGTAGCTTTTCTCTTTTTGAACTAAAGCTGAGTTAGCAAAATAATTATATTTATTAAGAATGTCAAAAAAAACTTCAACTAACTTGTAACACCCACTCAGTTAAAAGTCTCCTCAACTCCCTTTTCCATGTGCAAGGTAGAGAAGCTTAGAGTCATGGTTGAGAGCATAAAGTCTAGAGCCAGATTACATTTATTAAGATTTTGTCTCTACTGTTTATTTACTATCTGTGTGATCTCTGGCAAGTTACTTAACTTCTCTGTGTCTCTTTTCTCATCTATTTAACTGAATAATAATAAGGATATTCTGAGAATTAAATGAGTATGTAAAGCACTCAGAATAGCGCCTGACACATGGTGAAGTGTTATGTAAGTCTTTGATATGATGATGATAACGACAATAGTAGAAATTGAGTCAAAAAAAAAAACACCTCTTTCCACATTTCTGATGGTCTGTATAGATTCTGTCTAGGGTCTTCTATCTGCTATAATAAATGCACAATACTGTGGAGTGAAGATTAATCTTCTAAAAGACAACCCTGAGTTGATTTTTCCTCCCATTCTTTGTTTTTTCTTTTTTAAGTATTTATTTTAACTCCAGTATAGTTAACATACAGTGTTATATTAGTTCCAGGTGTACAATATGGTGATTCAACAATTCCATACATCACTGGGTGCTCATCACAACAAGTGCCCTCCTTAGTCTCCATCACCCATTTCATCCTCCTACCAACCTCCCCTCTGGTAACCATCAGTTTGTTTTCTATACTTAAGTCTCAATTTCTTGATTGGTTTCTCATTTTTGTTTCCCCCTGGGACCATTCTTGAACTGTATTTTTTAGGCCACCAAAAAAGAGCAGCCTTAAAATATTTACAATCTGATTACTTCTAAGAATAAAGCTTAAAATCAAAGAAGTTTCAAACTTAACTTGTATATGATCATACTTGTAATATGTATGTATCAGAACATTTCTACCCCTATTAGTCTATACTATCTAGGATTTGACTGTGAATTATTTTGATGTATGAGAGTTTTGTTGGCTCTTTGCCATGACTGGTTAAACATCCTGATCAGCTCAGATATGGTACCATTACATTCTACCTCACTCTTCTGTTTTGATAGAATGCACTACAGTTCATTAAGCAATACTGGAAAATGCATGGACGTCCACTTTTCCTTGTTCTCATCCGGGAAGACAATATACGGTAGGTTGATGAAAAAAGTGAGGTATGCCCATCTTACCATCTTTAACACTGTGAACCCTTTGGCAGCAGGGCTTTCTCCTATTTTATCTCTGTCAGCATGTGGCAGAGTGACTTGCATATGTAAAAGACACTTAGTATTAGATTTTTTCTAATTCTGTTGTTAATCACCTTTTGTTTGTCTGTTTATATTTTTTAGAGGTAGCCGATTCAACCCCATATTAGATATGTTGGCAGCCTTTAAAAAAGGAATGGTTGGAGGAGTCAAAGTTCATGTTGATCGTCTACAGGTAGTCTTCTAATTTTAGTGTGTTTTGTTTTCAGGACAAATAATGCATAGATGCAGCTGTATTTCTTCATATATGTTCTGTTTAAGGCTTTTGTCTTAAGCTTTATTCTGTGCCTACCTTCCTGTTCCTGTTGTAACCATCTGTTTATCTCATCCCTTGCATCTGATGCTTGAACAATTGGAGTGGCTTCCCAACCTGAATTTTAGACATTAATAGCTCATCTCCAGCCTCTGTTTTGCAGTTGAGGAAGCTGGTGCCCAGAGTGGTGAAGTGACCTGCTGTATGAGCTTGTGCCTATAGGCACAGGTACAAGTTGCCTAACTCCCTGGTCCAGTATTCTTTTCCCTGCTCCATAGTAACATCCAACCTGGAGATAATCTCCGTTCTTCAGTTCAGGACTTCACAGCATTGTCTTCTCAACTCCTAAATAACAAAGCCCCTTGTGGTTCCCTATTAGTCAGAACAGCCTCCCTGCCCAGTTATCTTCTACTAAACACTCTTTGTGCTTCAGCCAATACAGATGAATTACTGTGTTCTGACTTTGTGAGGTTCTGCCCCTCAGCTCATGCAATTTCCCCTGCCTGGAATAAACTTCCTTCTTTCAAGATGAATGTTCTCTAAAATCTTACCAAATTAAAAAAAAATTTTTTTAATGTTTTATTTCCGAGAGAGAGAGCATGAGCAGGGGAGGGTCAGAGAGAGAGGGAGACACAGAATCTGAAGCAGGCTCCAGGCTCTGAGCTGTCAGCACAGAGCCCGACATGGGGCTCGAACCTACAAACTGTGAGATCATAATCTGAGCCGAAGTCGGATGCTTAACCAACTGAGCCACCCAGGTGCCCCTAAAATCTTACCAAATTTTAGGAGTGACTGGGTGACTCAGTTGGTTAAGTGTCCAACTCTTGATTTCAGCTCAGGTCATGGTTCAAACCCCGTGTCGAGCTCTGTGTTGACAGGAGACAGAGCCTGCTTGGGATTCTCTTTCACCTCTCTCTCTGCCCCTCTTTCCTACTCACACATGTGCTTTCTCTCTCTCTCTCTCTCTCTCTCTCTCTCTCTCTCTCTCAAAATAAATAAAATAAAATAATAAAATAAAAATAAAAATCTTACCAGACTTTAGGGCCAGTTCTGCAAAATCACCTTGAACATCCTTTTATGACCTTTGACATGAACTACCTTTTTTTTTTTTTAAATGTTTTATTTATTTCTAGGAGAGAGAGAGACAGCGTGAGCAGGGGAGGGTCAGAGAGAGAGGGAGTCACAGACTGAAACAGGCTCCAGGCTCTGAGCTGGCAGTCAGCACAGAGCCCGAAGCGGGGCTCGAACCCACGAACCGCGAGATCATGACCTAAGCGAAAGTCGGACGCTTAACCGACTAAGCCACCCAGGCGCCCCTGACATGAACTACCTTGATTGTAGTCCATCATGGACTTAAGTGCCTTACTTATTTCCTATGAGAAATTGTGATTATCTCATAGAATCTTTCATGCAGTAGGTTCTCAATATTGAAGAAGAAAGGAAAATTTATAAAGAGACCTATGTACCTATGTAGGTTATATTACAAATGGCATGTTTACCTACTCATTCATCAGTGCTTGTGTTTTGCATACTTCATTTTTATCTAAGTTTTCTTTTTTTTTTTCATCTTTTCCTTGTTACTTTCTGTCACTTTCTGTTACTATTCCTTTGTCTTTTTGATGAAGTCATTTATCAGGTAGTCTGTTGGCAAGAGCTCTTTTTGTTGGGGGAAACCCCAGCTGGAAATATCTGGAGATTTTTTTTTTCTCCTAGGCTTTTCAGTTTCCAGAATAATCATCTAACCTCTTGTGTGAAGGGCATGCATTTTGCTTTCATATGTTGAGAACAAGTTGAGGAAGAAGCCAGGGAGTCCCACTTTCACCTTAATCTATTGTTGAATATTTGTGTCTCCTGCTCTCTGCTGTGCCCAATACCCTTGAGTACAGTCTTTAACCAGAGAATAGGCTTCTTTTCATCTTGTAGAACTGAAACTTTATACTGATTAAACAACAACCCCTCATCCTCCCACCTTAGCCTTCTTCTTGTCTTTAAAATAGTAAATGAAAATGGCATCTATATGCTTCTCTTGGATTTTATATCAAGCCCTTTCAGTTTCCTTAGTCTGATCCACAGGCTGTCTTCTCACTGGGCCTCAGCCTCCCTGTGCAGCTTCATCCTCCAGGATCTTTCCATGCAACGCATTCCCAGCCCTGGTTTCCACTCTCCAAGTATGCTGGGTACTTTCAAAATTCCCGAATGTAATGGAAATTTTTTCCTGCTCATGCTGTTATTCTACTCTAGAGTTGCCTTTTTTTCTTTTTCTTTTTCCTTCGAAATACTTTAATTTTATAACTTAGGTCAATGTTACCTGTTTAGTGAAGTCTCCAAGGTTGAACTAATTTCTCATTCCAGTGTGTTTCTGTGGCATTTTGCTTGAACCTATGCTATATCTCTTAATTTAGGTGTAGCTAGTTTCTTTAGTCTGCTTCTCTTTGTGGATTGAAAACTCTTGCAGGCCAAGCTTGATTCATCTCTGAATTCCCAGTTATCTGCTCACTGCCGTTCTCTCTGTAGGAAATGTGTAAATATTGGTTCACTGATTCACCAGATATTGATTGAGCTCTCTCTCTAGGCACTGGGGATAAAATAGTGAAAAAAAATATACAAGGTCTCTGATCTCATGGAACTTATTCTAGTGGGAGAGCCAAACCAAACCAAACCAAAAAAAAAAAAAAAAAAAAANCAGGTAGGGATGCAGGATGATAGGATAAAGTGCAGTCTTTGGTAGAATGTTCAGCTAGAAAGGATCTTCATGGGATAGAATTAGGTATTTCAGAGCAAGATACCTTTTTGAATATTATATTTCAGTTGACATACATATAATAATATTAGGTTGTTTAATTACAATCAGAACTAGAGTATTAATGTCTAGTAAATTAATCATAATTGTAATGTTTTGTATAAAACTAATTTAGGATCCTCTGTTAACAAACTGAATTTTTTAAATCAAAAGCTCTAGAGACTATTAATGGAATTTAACATTTGCCTATTAACATTTACCTTATGGGCTTAATCAGTATATAGGGTGGATAGGCTAATAATAGAAAATATTAAAATGATTTTTCTGTGTTTTCAGAATTAACTATTAGCATTGAGCATCAAATAATTTTTGACTCTTCTCTTTTTTCCATGCTTCACATTTTTACAGTCCATTATCAAATCTGGTTTTCTCTACCCTCAGAATATCCAGAATCTAACTACTTCCCATCACCTCTAACACTAACATCATGGCTAGGTTGCTGTCATGCCTCACCTAGATTTTTACAGTAGTTTCCTAAATTCCTAACTGCCCTAAGACTGTTAACATATTCATACTCTACCTGAATATAAGGCAGTTAGATTTTGTCACATATCAAGCTTCCAATGACTTTCCGTCTCACATAAAATGAAAACCGAAGTCTTTCCAGTGGTCTTTGGACCTTTTTTCTGACCTCATCTCCTAATGATCTCCCCAGTTTACTGTACTTCATCCACCCTCTCCTCCATACTACTTTAAAAATACTACTACTTCTAAAGCACATCAAGCATGCTTCTGCCTCAGGACCTTTGCACTTGCTGTTCCCTCAGCCCTGCACACCCTTCCTTAAGATCCACGTTGTTGACTACCATCTTTCCTTCAGTCTCTGCTTACATGTCACCATACTAGAGAAGTCTTTTCTGCTCACCTGTATAAAATGGCAAGACCTCTTCCTCCTACTCCCCCACCCCACTTCCCATCCTCTATCTTTGTTATTTCTACTTTGCCCTTAACATCATCAGACATAACATATTTAGTTTTTTTGTTTATATTGTACTCCCTACACATACTTAAGGTCAATTTCAAGAAAGCAAGGATTTTGTGCATTTTATTCTTATATCCTTAATACCTAGCAGAGTGCCAGAAATATGGTAGTTATTCCATAAATATTTGTCTAACAAACCAGTGAGTTAGATGTATAGATGCGAGCCTGAATCTTAGGAAGTAATCACTCAACAGACTTTTATCATGCTCAACACTGTTATCTGCCCAGGCACAGACTGCTCTCAGACCCTGACTATTGCTGGGCCACATGAAAATGTGCAGATTGGTTGCACATTTGGCCTTCTTCACTCAAACTCTGCAAAGAGGCTTTAGTATGATTGCCAGTAATATGTCCATCCTGACATTGTAGTGGGTATTTGTTGATGATCTACTTTTGTTTATGAGTTTCCACCAAAGGAGAAGGCAGCACAACTCTGGGTGGTGAGCCAACAAGTGCAGCATTTCCTGTGTCATGCTGCTTCATATTTGAAAAGAACAGTGTGAAAATAAAGTAACTAATATATCCAAGACAGTTTGATTGAAGAATTACATTTTTAAAATAATAATTTTATGGCTTTTTTAATGCAGTACATTTCTCAATTTTATCTGACAGCTCGTCAGATAATTAAGAGTGACACGTATTGCTAAAAAACCATTGTGGGTTATCATTCACCTATGTTCTTTACCATGAACCAAAAACAAACGAAAACTGTGTTTGAGTTTGGCCTTATGTAGTTTGCTAACCTGTAATCAGGAACTAATGAAAAATAAAATACTGAATATGGGTTGCCAGAATGTAGAGAAGCACTGGCCTCGATAATCAACACCTTCATGATCCTGAAAACAGAGACTTGGCAGTATCCCATCATTGGATGGCCCTGAAATATTACGGTAACAGGATCCAAAGTGCAATTTCATATCATCTTTTCCCAACACAATTTTAGTATTTCTGGTTGTTTTTTTATTTCAAACTATTTTTAAACATTTTAATATGTACTGAATTTTAATTCCAGCTTAAAAATAATTGCCCACACTTCTAAGAAGAGAGAGAAAAATACGGTTCCTTTCATGTTGACTTTCCTATTTATTATGACCCATGAACTTAGAGCTTGATTTATATGTTCTTTTTTTTTTAGGTTATGTATTTATTTTGAGAGAGAGAGGGAGTGAGAGAGTAGGGGATGAGCAGAGAGAGAATCGCAAGCAGGCTCTGCACTGCCAGTGCATAGCCTGATGTAGGGCTCAGACTCACAAACCACGAGATCATGACCTAAACCAAAGTTAGACACTTAACCAACTGGGCCACCCAGGTGCTCCTATATGATCTCTTTAAGGTTTTGTTATATGTGAAAACTTGTCTGATTTTAGAATGCTCATTTAAAAAATTACTTACGAGTTGTGTGTAGTAAACTTTTTTGAAATATTATATACTTACAGAAATGCATATACACAGATCACAAGTGTATGACTTAATGAATTTAAGATTTGTGAATAGTTTCTCAATTACATTTCAGACACTAATATCGGGAGCTGTAGTAGAACAACTTGACTTCCTACGAATCAGTGAAACAGAAGAGTAAGTCCTTTTGGGTTATTGTTAGAAAAGCAGGAAATTAGAATTAGAAATACAGGAAATCTGAAACTTTTTCTTTTAATTTCTAGGCTTCCAGAATTTAAGAGTTTTGAGGAACTAGAACTTCCCAAACATTCAAAAGTCAAACGACAAAGCAGTACCCCCAGTGCTCCTGAACTAGAGCAGCAACCAGATATCTCCATTACTGAATGGAAGAACAAGCCCACCCATGAAATTCTTCAAAAACTGAATGTGAGAAAGATGTATTTCCCATATGACTCTGAGTGAGGTTGGCAGGCAGGAATTCTCAGGGGCAAGCCAGAAGGTAGATAGAAGTACCTGGGAATAGATGGCCTCTCTCTATATTAGGGACAGTAATGAGAGATTTTTCTTATGGTCTAACGTTAATTAACATGGATGTCTTAAAGATGCTTAAGGAGTAGGGATAAATTGGGTTGCCTTGGGTATGCAGGTATTAAATGAGCCGTTAAAGAAGTTATGTCAGAAATAGTTACCTTTGGGATCTCCAGACTTCTTATTTAGTACACTTCCCCTCCTTTTCCCAATTTAGATCTTCTCTCCTGCCCCAGCATTTAGGTCTTAATGCTTGCTGTAAGTCTCTCCAGTCAGTGAGGAAAGCAATCCTCTGACCACATTCATGTGAATATTATGTACTAACCTAATTTTTACCTTCCCTAAGATTATTTGCATTTTAAAAGAGGTGGGGTGAGAGTGGGGCTTAGTTGTTATTAAAGGAAATGAAATTCTAATGATAGAACTAAAACACTAAGACATCTTCTTGGGCCATACCACAAATTTGAGCATGCAGGTTAAATATATCTTTCCAGACATTATTAGTCCTTGTTATTGACTGACATTATACATAAATCTCCATTAACATGGGTATGATATGGTAGGTATAAAACACATAGCATGGTGCCATAATACATATAAAGCACTCTGTACATGTCGCCTTCTTTTATCCATCTCCTCATAATGGATTGATAGCAGCACAGTCTCTCATTTATAAATATGCAATGCCCAAAAGGGAATGGTTGAATGACATGGCCAAATTCCTCAGTGAATGGCAGAATCAAGTATTAATCAAATATTAATGCTTGTAGACATGTTATATCCCTTGCTTATCTTATTTCCTGGATAATTTGATTATTAAATACTACCCCATCAGGAAGCCAATTTGTCTACTCTCTGTCTCCAAGTTAACTCAGGTAAATAGTTGTGTAATGTCATCTAATGCTTAATAGTATAACATTTTATCATTAATTCCATAGCAGATTTCCTCTCTGCATCATGTGATTACATCTCTGTGGTTACTTTTGTACCCATTTTATTCCACTGACTCACAGTGATTTGTATCTCTAGGACTGCAGTTGTCTGGCTAGCCAAGTCATCCTGCTGGGTATCCTGCTCAAAAGAGAAGGCCCTAACTTCATCACCAAAGAAGGTAAGTGTACATGCCTAAGAGAAAATGTTTAAATAATGAGACCTCTCTATTCTTGGGTATATATCAAATATACCTTATGAATAGATACTAAAATGTTAATGTTGTTTTATCCTCCATTAAACCTTGTTTTAATCCTTTACATGGAAAATGTTTACTCATCCCCCCTAGAGTAGAGGAGACTGATGTATGAACTCCTAAACTGTTTTCACGCAGTGATGCTTGTTTGTTTCTCTGACTGTCTGAATGGTGTTAGAGCCTGATTCTACCTGTGACTGTTAACCTCTGATGACTTCTTTCATAGCTGTTTATTGACAGTTTCCATTTCCAGTTTCATTCTCTGTCTTTTTAAGAACAATATTGAATCGTTAAGGCTATAAAAATTAGTTCCTTCATGGTCTGCAGCAGCCATTTGAAATGGAACATGGCTTTTAATAGATTTGTGCTCTAAACATTGTTAATAAAAATAAATCATTTCTAATGATGTCCACTCTGCATTAGGATATAACCCAATTACCCCTGAAATCCACACTTGTGTGTCGAGTCACTTGAATTCTACATCATGGTCTGCTTCTGTCATTTTATTATATAGAATAATATAGAATACATTCTAAGACACTCAAAGTTTTTGGCTCATCTGAAAGTCCTCTGTTAAAGGGATATGTTGATTTGGTTAGAATTAGAAACTGAGTCAGTATTCTGAACAGCAGTGTGATTAATAAGATTTATAGTTTTGGTAGTGAACAAACATAATTGTGTATTCAAATAAGTTGTACTTAGTTTTTACATTATTGTAGCTAAGAGATAAACTTCTTGAATATTATACATGTCACATGAATAGTCTTAATTTTCTTAACTGATTAAAGGCAGAAAAACTTTCAGCATATTTCAGACAGAATCCTTCATGTTTTTAATTAGTCTTGAAACTGAGCAGAATCCCAATTATATTGAGGACATGATTGAAATTCATACTTTAACTAAAACAATAGGATTTTTATAAAAAGCAAACATTTTATTAGGAACCTGGAATTCAGACTAGTTACTTTAGTAGTGCTTTAAAATAAAACAAAATTTATATAAAATAGTTTATAATGAGAATGCTGAGAGAATTATTTTTAAAACTATTTTTATAAACTTGGGAATAATACTAATCTTTTCTTAGATATTTGAGAGACTGAGTTTTTAAATCTGTAAAATCATACACATTGAAAATCATAAGCATCTACAGAATTGAATATAATTTTATCCAATTTGTTATAAAGCTATAAAAACAAAATGGTAAAATGATAAAGATACTGTTCTCTACCCTTGTTTCCTTTTTGCTACTCTCTCCTGTCACCATCATTAATTTATTGATGACAAGCCAGTCATGAGGCCAAACCACATGTTCATTGCCAAAGAATGAAGTCCATGGTGTCTTTTGAGGACCAGTATGTATTGGAAGGATCATGCACATAACAGTGTCTCTGTAAAGTTTTGTGAAACTTTAAATGAAGAATCATATATATTCAGAGTCTATAGTATTTGTTCAATTTGCTGTATTTTGTTTATTTTCTTTTGTAAATTAAAATAACTTATTTTTATTTGTTAAAAACTTAGATTGCATATTACTTAAGAAGACAATAAATTTCAAGAAATAAAGTACTCAGCAAAATCATATGCTCAAACTAAATAGTAACAAGGGCTGGGACATTCACACTTTACATTTGGGTCACATATTTGAATAAATGTTATGCATTTAATTAAAAGGTTTTTTTTTTTTTCAACAAAGACTCTATTATCTAATGTCTAGGTACCGTTTCTGATCACATTGAGAGAGTCTATAGAAGAGCTGGCAGCAAAAAGCTTTGGTTCGTATTAGTGTCTTTGTCATAATGTTTTATTTTTGGTGTTGTCATGTTTAAAGGCATAAATATAAAATAGACCAATCTTAAAAATGATTATTCAAATTTTTACTTTCTTTTAATTTTAGAGAGTGTGAATGAGGGAGAGGGGCAGAGGGAGAGAGAAAGAAACCTAAGCAGGCTCCATGCTTAGTGTGGAGCCCACCATGGGGTTTGATCCCATGACCCTGGGATCACCACCTGAGCCTAAAATCAAGAGTCAGATGTTCAACCGACGGAGCCATCCACGTGCCCCAAATTTTTACTTTTAAACTCCAAGGTTATGACATGATTCTGTCTACTTTCAAAGGATCTGCCTACATTCCATTGTATCATGGCTTTCCCAAGATATTAAAAATAATGTCTAGGAAAAAAGACCTCCATAGGAATAGAAACTAGAAAGTATATTCACTAGAGTGAGATGCTAATGAGGCTTCCCTACACTGCACCTGCTCTGTCCCAGCAAGGTGCTTTAGGTTCTACTTTGTATTCAGGAAATAGATTCTGTGATCATAGAAGGCCATGAAAAGAGACCAATGGTTCATTTAATCATAAGCAAATATAATAGAAGGCAGTTCTCTCACCTCTTAAGTTAGAATGAATCCCAGTGATTATAGTTGCTTCATGTAAAATAACTAATATGTTCTGCAAAAGTAGTCTCCCAGGGATTGAAAATAATTAGGTAAGTTGAGATAAAATTGTTTCAATTCACAGTTGAGGTAGTTATGCCTACATGCATAGCCTCTGTATTTTGAAGCAATTCTAACCAATTTACTGGAAGAATCTAACATTTTAAAAGTAAGAGTACATGTATTTTTTTAAAAACCCATTATTATCTCATCTTGAAAAAAAAGATTTCAAGCAATGTCATTAGAAACTTTCATAACCTCGATGAGCCTCAGGTTTCTAATCCCTAAAGTAAGAGAATTTGACAAAACAATTTCTTAGCAGTATTTCAACTCTATGATTTATAATAAATATATCATTCCAACCCAGAAGAAATAATATAATAATCCTCTTGCTAAATCTCAAATTTTCACTGAAAATTCTCAACACAGTAAGGCATATAAGCCAATAGATGTTGCTTTTAAGCCAGTAAGTTTCAAATGTGGTCTATAGTCTTATTTTTTGCTAAGCAGACCTGTTTTTCTTTATGTTATTATGCTTGGATTGTAGATGAAGCATTAACTAGTACATATTTAGAATGGTGTTATGTTTAAAAGAACAAATGCCTGGAAGTTTATTTACTGTATTTTCCCTTTTATGGCTTTCCACTGACACACCCAGGTTGGCGGTACGCTACGGGGCTGCCTTTACCCAGAAATTTTCTTCCTCTATAGCCCCACACATTACTACTTTTCTGGTACATGGGAAACAGGTAACATACACAGAATGTGGAGAAACTCAAGCTGCTTGAAATGTGTGGGCTTCTTTGCACTATGAGGGTTAAGTATGTCTTTTGGTCTTAAAGTGTGTGGGCAAAAGCTTCTCTAAAAGTAGAAGTGTTTGTTTCACTAACTTTATCAGTTATTGACTTAATTTTCTACTAGTCCATCTATGTTGAGATTAAAATATAAATGTGTTTTATAGGTCAGCATACATGATATCCTGAAATACAGGAAAACAGTTTTAAGCCTATATTTTCATTTTATTTTCTCCATCTAGAAGTTTCACATGAATTTTACTTTTGAGGGAAAAAATGTCTTATATATTGCATGTGCCATGCTTTAAAAAAAATCTGTTCTCTCTACAGTCTGAGACTTTTTCAGAAATGTAAAAATAGCAGTGTGAATTCCTTCCTCCAACATTCTGGCTTTATCAGAAAAAAAATGCTGGTATTTCATTGTGTCACTTCCTAAAATTGACTACTAAGCGAGTCCCCAAATCCAGGGATTTGGTTATCTAGGCACCAAAAGGAACATGATTTAAAGTGGTTATAGGAATAGATGACATTTATCAGTGACAGACTTAATAATGAATTTTTTAATGCAAAATCAGAATCCTCACTTAATTCCTTCCCCCAGTCCCCATCAAAGAAAGGGATGGTTAGGCTCCCTTTTACTTTCTTTTTAAATTGATAATGACACAAACAGTGCTGGTAACAGAGGTGAGAATGAGAGATCCCCCCTAATTCTGGATGGTCTACAGGTTGGGGGACTTCAGCTATTAGGTCCAGTGTCTTAGGCTCAGTATTTCCTCCAAATTATTATGTGAGGACTTAACTGCACATTTTTCAGTCTCTTCCATCAGGGGCCACATTCATTCATCATCTTTTAGATTTGTCAACCTCTGGCATGCTCTTTTCTTTGCCCCCAGGTCGGTTGTGCGCTGTGCAGCAAGTCTTTTAAGTAAAGTAGTGGACAGCCTCGCCCCATCCATTACTAATGTTTTAGTGCAGGGCAAACAGGTAAGTGTCTGATTTTCAGACTCTCACTTGGTCACAATCACAAATTTCTGGATAGGAATCTTGCTTTTAAATCTGGCAAGCCTCTCAACCGCATTAACAATGGCTCAGGCATTTCTACAGAAGGCTTTTTCCCCAAGCAAAAACCTGGTCTTAAAGATGTACAGTTACTAAGTAGACCACCTCTTTTTCCTGCTATACCTTAGAGCAGTGATTTTCAATTCCTATGTTGAGATTAGTGAAGATGCTGACCCAGAAAATGGACTAATTAATACCTACTGAGTTACTCCAGAGAGGTTTAGGATAGGCAGGACAAAGACAGGTGAATAATGAAGGGCACATTTTTCCTTCTACTCCATATGAGAGTCTTCTCACCCTTAGAAATACATTGGCTCCCCAAATCCTTAACCTCTTGAGCCACCTCTCCCTATAGCTCCTCCACTCCTATAAGGGACAGCTCTTGGCAGTTCCTCTCACAGAGCCATCTCTATCTAGTTAGCGACAGCCCTTCTCTCCACTGAGTTCTCAAAACAAGCTCATGACACCTTCTCACAGTCCACCCTGGATTCCATCCCATTTCAGTGTGTGTCTTTCTACTCCAGGGTAGGCTGTGAACTCCTGAAAGTCAGGGCCCAGGTCTGGTCCTGTCCCAGCATGGGGTCTGGCTTGGAGTAAGCACTTGATGAATATGACTTGAATTGAGCCTGTGCATGTGGTTATGCAGAGTGGAATGTGGCTGCTCCTTTTTTGTTTTGTTTTTCAAAACCTCTAATTACCTGGCTGAACCATCATTTGGTTGGAATGAAAAGCTGTTTGCTTTCTTTCTCTTTAGGAATGTGTGTGCTTTATTGTGTTTTCTTGACAGTTAACCTAGGGATATAATAAACTTTAATATGAAATACTTGTAACCCTCTTTAATAGAATCACCCCACTGCTTATATTTCAGGGCTCTTAGTTCATTAAAATTGAAATTATTTCATCTTGACATCCAGCTTGAAATGTTAGAATAGTAAGTTATTTTATCCTGTAACATTTAATAACAATGACAAAACAATAATGCTAATTAAAAACTCTTAAGGAAAAGTTAAATCACTTTCACATATGTTATTATCTCTATTTTCTCCAAATTATTAAAAGGTAGAATTTTCATCCTCATTTGTCAGCTGCATAGACCAAGTTACAGGAAGTACCTTATCCAGTACCCTTTCTCACCACGGTCCTCACCTCTAGCCATAGTCTTGTATTGTTGTGTGGACTGAACCACCTCTGAAAGAAAGTAAATGGACTTTGAGAAGTTATTTTTCCTTGGATTTTAGGTCCCTGTAGTATATCTGAAAATACAGTTAATTCTATATGAGAAGGTTTTGGAGATCTTTGTGGTCACTGGCACCTGACACTTGGAGAGGGATAGGTTAGTCATGTCCATTCTGTGCATTATATAGAGGCGCTTGCAGCCTGTGATCCTGATACTCTACTCCCCATGTCCTGGAAGGCTTGCATCCTGTCCTGAGGCTGTGGCTGGACCATTGCCCATCAGACCATCACATATCCCAGGGAAACAGTCACTTAAGAGCTGAGTAAGCCTGGGAGGCTGACAGCTCAGTGCATGAAGTCCATTCACTGACTGCATCTTACCCCTTTACAAAAAAGAAATGAGAATGGAGCATTCAATGTTCGCATTTGCTCATTTAAGAAATGCTGAAAGTTAATACTGTTTCAACAAAGCACTTTCAGATCACCTCAGGCTCTCTGGAATGAAATAGTGGTTTAGTCATCAATGCTCCCAGAGGTAGTGATATGCCTTCTGTTTGTTTTCTTCTTTACACACTGACATTTTAATAAAAGTAATCGCACTTGGACTAACTAGTTGGTGCCACTTGTGACCTAATAAACCAGAAGTTCTCAGTTTTCACTGTATCACAGATTTGGGGCAAAAGACCCCATCTTCTACTCTTTTCCCTCATCTCTGAAAACACAAGGCCCTTTGATAAGCTCTTCATTTTCCCACCTCTTATAATCATGCACTCTCCATGGAAGAAAGAAGGAGAACGGTAATGAGGAGGAAGGAAGGGCTGCAGTCTCTTCTGGGAGACAAGATGCCAAGGATAGAGGAGAGAGAGAGACCAGAGTATTCCTCTTGCCAGCTTCAGCAGCACTCTCTGCTTTGAGTTTTTGTTGTCATTTCCCTCTGTGCTTTTGCATTTCCTAGGCCTGTGGGCAGCCTCATTTATCCCCCTCCACAGGTGAGAGATACATCAACAAGTATTTTAATACTCACTAGGTACCTAGCACTATGCCAAGAAAAGTGGGGGGTGGGGGGCTACACTAGAACCATATGACCTTACATCTGCCTTTGAAAGGTTATAGTGTCGTTAAAGAGCAAAAGTTCCACATGAGAAACTATAAAAGCAGAGAAAAATATACTCTCAAATACTAAATTGTATAGACTGTGCAGTAAAGTAAAACTATCCAATGTATTTTGGTTTCTCTGGGGAGTTTCTAGTACTAAAGTCATTTAGAATAATTTTCTCTTAATAGTAATTCATATTCCTTCCCTGCTTTTATCCACTCACCTTCACTCCCCTAACTGGGACCCTTACCTGCCCTCGTATTTTAGACCAGACTATGAACCATCATGAACTCCAGTGGGAGTCACACTTTGAAAGCCATTTTAATAAATAGCAGGAACAGTTATTCTACCTAATTCCCTAGCTCACATAGAGTAATTTCAACCTGCCAGTCATCCTGAGCCTTGATTTTTTTTTCTTTTATCTTTTAGTAGCTAGGAAATTTTTGCAATAAAATTCTGCTACTTATAGGTAACTCTGGGTGCCTTTGGGCATGAAGAAGAGGTTATCTCTAATCCTTTGTCTCCAAGAGTGATTAAGAACATCATCTATTACAAGTGTAATACCCATGATGAGAGGGAGGCAGTCATTCAGCAAGAATTGGTCATCCATATTGGCTGGATCATCTCCAATAACCCAGAGTTATTCAGTGGCATGCTGAAAATACGAATTGGGTGAGTAAAGTGCTTTGTGTTTGCATAAAAGAATTGTTCAAGGTGTCCTCCAACACATATGGCCTGTCCCAGGCCTGGTGGGTATCTAGGAAAGCACATCTTTCTCTGAAGTAATAGAGGGAACATCTGGTGGTGTGAAGAAATAAATATCTGTGAACTGAAAGAATCTTCCTGATTTTTTAACTCCCATGTTAGACATAATGAAGTAACTGTTCTCTGGTAAAATCAAACTCCAGGGATTTAAACAGCTACATCATGTTTTAAAAGGAAACAAAACAAAACATGAGCATAATACTGGTAAAACTTTCTGTAAATAAAATGGATAAGCCTTAAGAGAAGAATGAGTTTCAGTAAAATTGGGTGTCAGTAAGATATACACCCTGGTAAATTTTTTTGTCCTTTTAACAATATTCTGCTGCAACCATTTTCTACCAGAACCTTATTTTTAATTATTAAAATCATAAATGTTCTGTTTGGAGGAGAAACTAAAAGTAAGGGTCTGGTAATCTTGAATCCTCTTAATCAGAAATTTTGTGAGGCAGTGTGGTAGGGCAAGTTGATGAGGCTTGGGCATTCAGGACTGAGTGTGAGTCCTGGACACCACTTACCACTTTAGTGACCTGGGATAAATGATGCTCAGCCTCTCTAGCCTCATAGCCTCACTTTCATACCAGGCTCATTGTTTTATGTGAGATGAAATGAGAGAATATGTTTTTAAAAACTACCACAACCAAAAAAATATAAATGTTTCTTTTCTTTAACATATTTTTTATTGTAACATACATGAATATATTCTAATTGTAAGAATCACACAATACTGTGTATATGAAGTAATCTAATATATGGCCAGTTGGGGGATGTTCCTCAAGTGTTTAAAAAGAATATACAGTCTGTCAGGCACAAATATATGTGAGTGTGTGTGAGTATGAATAAGTGTATAGCTTCCTAATTATCTAATTGGATCATTAGTATCTTCACCATTTCTGTCCTACTTGATCCTGAATTTTTGGTGAAAAGTCTTAATTTCTCATTTTAGTTATGGATTTATCTCCTTCTCCTTGCAGTGTTATCAGTTTTGCTTTGTATATTTTAGAGGGTTTCTTTTCTTTCTTTTTTTTTTGGTCCATGTTACTTAATAATTTGAAAATATATCTTCCTTTGGGCCATTTATTTTCTACTTGAATTCTTTTTTTTAATTTTTTTTAATGTTTTATTTATTTCTGAGAGAGAGAGAGAGAGAGACAGCATGAGCAGGGGAGGGTCAGAAAGAGAGGGAGACACAGAATCTGAAACAGGCTCCAGGCTCTGAGCTGGCAGTCAGCACAGAGCTTGACGCGGGGCTCGAAACTACGAACTGAACCGTGAGATCATGCCCTGAGCCGAAGTCGGAGGCCCAACCGACTGAGCTACCCAGGCGCCCCTACTTGAATTATTTTAAAAACATTTTAATTTCAAACATTTATAAATATATAGAGACTAGTAATGAAGTCTTATGTGCCTATACTTTCACTCAGATTATCATCCTATGCCCTATTTACGACCCACCCCACCTACACCCCCTCTAGGATTAAAGCAAATCCATCGTACCTGTTTTCTTCTGCTTTCTTCTTCTGTCATTATTAGCTTAGGATACTGTCTTCTATGTCTTTACCTTTAATGTTCTTTTTTCATATAGTATAGATATATCTTTTACATTCTGCTTTTATGCTGTATTTATTTTTAATCAATCTTAGATTATTTTTTCATTTCTTCTCTATTTTGACTTATTAACTCCTGCCTTTTCTTTTTCTGTTTACCACCCTTTCTTTTTGCTGTTTTTCCACTTTCTTCTTTGTGCTGTATTGATTTCCCTTTTGTTTCTTAGTTTTAATTTTGCACGTGAGTGTGAAGTACTTTATGACAAATGATTACCCAGTTTTTCCTGCAAAAATTTACATATAAAAAAACTAGTTGTTTATTTGTCAGTGTCTGTGTACCTCTTGTTTCAACAATTTGCATTCTACAAATTTAGACCTATTTTATAGCACCCATCATTCCAGCAGTGTTTGAAACAGTGAAACGTTGGGAACAAGCTGCATTTCTATCCATCACTAGCAAATAGTTTAAATAAATTTTGATAGCCATGTAGTAAAATGCCATGCAGCCATTACAAGTAACAAGAGAAAGCCTATACTGACATTTATAAATGTCCAAGATAAATTAAATGAAACAATAAGTAAATTGCAAATGTATTCTTCCATTTTTTAATAAAAGAGAAATAATAATACTGCACATATATGTATGTATGGGAAAATACCTGAAAATAGACATAAAATTGGTGTCCGTTATTTTCTCTAGGAGAGTTCTACTTTTAAGTTATATTTTTCAGTTTTATTTCAAGTTTTTTATTTGATGTTTTTATTTTTAAACTGCCTGATTTCAATTATAGCATACTTCAGGTGAATTTCCCAATCTTTAGCTCTCCTTTCTTTTGATATCAAGAAGTGAGTTCACTCAGCATAGAACTTGACCTTAATTTTTATCCCTAAAAATTGTTCTTTTCAAAGATTTAGAGGTATTCCAAATCAGTTGTAAGGACTTTGAATCATACCCTGATTTGTTCCATGTGTTTGCTCTAATATTTTTAACTCCAACCTCTTGACTACATATAAGGATACAGAAATGGGTCTTTCATGGAAGTTGTCCCTAAATGAAAGGAAATGTGATTCTCTGTATCCATACCAGGTATTAAAAGTACTCTATTGTCCCAAACTCAGCCATTTCTCTGAAGCTGACTGAGAAGCAAAGGTTATAACTCTTCCAATGCACATTCTTTGTAATAAATGTTCTATTCAGGAGAGCCTCTTTAAGTGATAGTTATCCTTGCAGAGGTTTAAGCAAAGCCTTGGAGTAAAAGTTAACAGTTTCCCTGGATTTTACTTCCAATGATGTGTTTTTCAGCCTTTAGTGCTTTTCCTTTACTGCTTATTCAGCATTATAGGATAATTTATTTTCTTCCAAAAACCACTGGAATTTCCTTTCTTGAATTCATATCTGATCTGAAGCTTCTTTCTCTTCATGGAAATGAAATATGTTTAATTTATTTTAAAAATAGTTTTCTTCCTTTTTTTTTTTTTTTTTTGGTATCTGCTACTCTATATGTTTAAGTGCCTTCCATGAGAAATAACATTCTTTTTTCCTTAAACTGTGTCACCCAAAAATAAAAATGTCAGGACAGCAGCATGTGACTTAGTATTTAATGATAGCAGAAAATCTTCTAATGAAGATTTGCCATGAATCTTTAATTATTCATTGTCCTGAAACTCATCCTGGAATTAATTGTGGCATTATATTTCCATTGTGAGTATTAACAGTGTCCCTGCCTAACTCATTAATGTGTATTTCCCTCTCATGTGGGACTCTTAGGGTCAGCTCTAAATACTGGGACATTTTTAGTTGGAGAGAAGTCTATTTTTTCAAAAATGTATAATTTATTTGAGAAATTTACTTCTGCTAACGATATGGACTACATCTTATCTTCCTGTGTGTGTCAGGTCTAGCTCACAGGAGATGCTCAATAAAAGTCTACAAATTGTTTAGTATATAGGTTATAAGCAGACTCAGATAGCATGCTTTCAGCCAGTGATGGGGATTTTAGGAAAAATAAAATATAGCATATCTCTGTGCTTATTAGATAAAGAAACAAAGGACTCTCTTACTTTTGATAAATACCTTTGATTTGTACAAGTTGTGTCCTTCAAGAAATTACCAAGTTAAATAGGGCTTTGTTTGTATGAAAATCTAGTCATACATGCAGAGAGTAGAAGGATATAGCACTTTTCACCATTCATTTATTAATGGAGTGGTGCAGTTAATCACATCAGAGTATGCTATGAGTTGCCTTACACTGGTACCTCTCTAAACAGCATTCCCAATAAGGATCTAAGGGGATACCCATATAAATAACAAACGTGTGGTTAGTGCAACTCGTAAGTTCACTGTGATAAACTATTTCCTCCTCTTCTTCCAACATAACCAATAACCAGTAAATAACAAATATTGTTTACTGAATGCCTATTATTATATACTATGCAATGTGCTAAAATACTTCTCATATATTATCTCATTTAATCCATTCAACAGCTTTGAGGCAGGCAGTAGTACCCCCATTTTAAAATCAACAAATCAAGATTCAGAAAGCTTAGATGACCTTAGTCAAACCAGTATGTCAAGTGGGAATTATACCCAGATCTGCCTGACTCCAAAATTCTTCTTCTTTAATCTTAAGTGCTTTGTGTGTGCTTTCACTTATGTATGTATACTGTTGCAGGGAATCAGGCATTGATGTTTTTCTAAAACCTTATGGCCATTATGGTCTCTTCTACATGATTTCAACTTATGACCCATTTTGTGTTCAAGTATTCATGTAGCAATTATGATGCACATTGGCTCCAGATGGTATTTGTCTTTTGTTTATCACTTCTCTAATTTGGCATCAGTACAGTTTAGCATTGTACAGTGCAAGGCACACCAAGAAGTCTGAATAGTTAGATGTTAACATGAGAAATGAGATTTTGCCCTTTTATTCATCATGAGACCAAACAAATGGGGATGATTTGGAACTGATTCTAAATTAGCCCTTTGTACACTGCAAGAAACGCATTAAGATACTGTGAAATTTTAGCAAAGTAACTTGCCCAAGGTCACAAGACTGTGAATCAGGAACTGAACCTAAAGTAAATGTCTCCAGTGTTCATGTTTCCCCACCCCCAATCCCAGCTCTCTTATCCATAAAATAGAGAAGCTATCCCTGCTTTGGCTTCCTCAGTGTATTGTGGGGATTGTGGTTAAGAATGTGAAGATGTTTTGCAAACCTTCAAGAGTATTGCTGTGACATTCAGTAATTTAAGGTCCTCTATCATGTGGCTTTTGGAGAACAGGTAACTCTAGGGATATCTTTATACATCCCAGAAACCCGAAGAAGGAGGAACCTCTCCCATCCAACATACATTCGTATTCTCTCTCTGTCTCTTTCTGTCTCTCTCTCTCTCTCTCATATCTTCCAGTCCTAGACTTGCAAAGACCCTCTGATCCCACAAGATACATTCACCCTCAAGGTATCCCTTTCTGCCATGGCTGTTTCTCCTTGAGAACCCAGTGCAAATAATTCCCAAGCATTTCACACAGAAACCTTCACTCAAAATCCGTCTTGGATTCTCTGCTGCCATATGACATGGTCTTACCCCTCCATCACTTGATCTTTCCTCATGAAATACTTGGCAAACATCTATGCCCATAGTGCTCTTCTACCACATTAACAAAAGGTCTTGGAACCTTGTTTCCATTCTAGGGACATAGACAACTTTAGAGCAGTACAGCTATCTTGTCTGTAGAGCTTTTGATAGTATCCCTCAGAAAAAGATAAAGATCTTTTTGCATCATTTTAATTTTGTATCTTTTTAACCTATTTTTCTTTGTTTTTTTTAATACTTCTTTTATTTCTACTTTTATTTTTTCTTAGTTTATTGTCAAGTTGGTTTCCATATAACACCCGTGCTCATCCCAACGAGTGCCTTCCTCCATGCCCATCACCTCCCTTCCCCTCTCCCCCATCATCATCAGCCCTCAGTTTGTTCTCAACATTCATGAGTCTCTCATGGTTTGCCTCAATTCCTCTCCCCAATGTTTTTCCCCTTCTTCTCCTCCATGGTCCTCTGTTAAGTTCCTCCTAATCCACCTATACGTGCAAACATATGGTATCTGGCCTTCTCAGCCTGACTTATTTCACTCAGCATAACACCCTCAAGGTCCATCCATGTTGCTACACATGGCCAGATTCCATTCGTTCTATTGCCATGTAGTATTCCATTGTATAGATAAATCACATCTTCTTGATCCATTCATCAGTTGATGGATACTTAGGTTCTTTCAATAATTTGGCTATTGTTGAGAATGCTGCTGTGAACATTGGGGTACATGTGCCCCTATGCATCAGCACTCCTATATCCCTTGGGTAAATTCCAAGCAGTGCTATTCCTGGGTCATAGAGGAGTTCTACTGTTAATTTTTTGAGGAACCTCCACACCATTTTCCAGAGGGGCTGCACCAATTTACTTTCCCACCAACATTGTAGGAGGGTGCCCATTTCTCCACATTCTCGCCAGCATCTAGAGTCTTCTGAATGTTCATTTTAGCCACTCCGACCATCGTGAGGTGGTATCTCAGTGTGGTTTTGATTTGTATTTCTCTTATGATGAGGGATGCTGAGCATCATTTCATGTATCTGTTGGCCATCCCTGGATGTCCGCTTTGGAGAAGTATCTGTTCATGTCCTCTACCCATTTCTCACTGGATTATTTGTTTTTCAGATTTGGAGTTTGGTGAGTTCTTTATAGATTTTGGATACTAGCCCGTTATGTGATATGTCATTTGGAACTATCTTTTCCCATTCCGTCGGTTGCCTATTAGTTTTGTTGATTGCTTCCCTTGCCGTGCAGAAGCTTTTTATCTTGATAAGGTCCCAATAGTTCATTTTTGCTCTTGATTCCCTTGCCTTTGGGGATGTGTCAAGTAAGAAATTGCTGCGGCTGAGGTCAAGGAGGTTGTTTCCTGCTTTCTCCTCTAGGGTTTTGATGGTTTCCTGTCTCACATTCAGGTCCTTCATCCATTTTGGGTTTGCTTTTGTGTATGGTGTGAGAAAATGATCTAATTTCATTCTTCTGCATGTTGCTGTCCAGTTCTCCCAGCACCGTCTGTTAAAGAGGCTGTCTTTTTTCCATTTGGATACTTGCTCCCGCTTTGTCAAAATTAGTTGACCATACATTTGTGGGTCCAGTTCTGAGTTCTCTCTTCTATTCCATTGGTCTATGTGTCTGTTTTTGTGCCAATACCATACTGTCTTGATGATGACAGCTTTGTACTAGAGGCTAAAGTCTGGGATGGTGATGCCTCCCGTTTTGGTTTTCTTCTTCAATATTACTTTGGCTATTCGGGGTCTTTTGTGGTTCCATACAAATTTTAGGATAGTTTGTTCTCGTTTTGAGAAGAATGCTGGTGCAATTTTGATTGGAATTGCATTGAATGTGTAGAGTGCTTTGGGTAGTAATGACATCTTAACTATATTTATTCTTCCTATCCATGAGCATGGAATGTTTTTCCATTTCTTTGTGTCTTCTTCAATTTCCTTCATAAGTTTTCTATAGTTTTCATCATACAGATCTCTTGTATCCTTGGTTAGGTTTATTCCGAGGTATTTTATGGTTTTTTGTGCAATTGTGAATGGGATCAGTTTCTTGATTTCTCTTTCTGTTGCTTCATTATTGTTGTATAAAAATGCAACAGATTTCTGTACTTTGACTTTATACCCTGCTACTTTGCTGAATTCATGGATCAATTCTAGTAGCCTTCTGGTGGAGTCTGTCAGGTTTTCTATGTAGAGTTATCATGTCATCCACAAAAAGTGAGTGTTTGACTTCTTTGCCAGTTCTGATGCCTTTTATTTCCTTTTGTTATCTGATTGCTGACACTAGGACTTCCAGCACTATATCAAACAACCGTGGTGAGAGTGGACATCCCTGTCATGTTCCTGATCTCAGGGGGAAGCTCTCAGTTTTTCCCCGTTGAGGATGATGTTAGCTGAGGGCTTCTCATAAATGTCTTTTATGATGTTTAAGTAAGTTCCTTCTATTTCTACTTTCTTGAGGGTCTTTATTAAGAAGGGATTCTGTATTTTTTCAAATGCCTTTTCTGCTTCTATTCATNTGGAATTCCTATGATATGGATATTGTTCTGTTTGATTGTATCGCTCAGTTCAAACTCTCCTTTCGTGTTCCTGGATCAGCTTATCTCTGTCTCTTGTTAGTTTTAAAAGCTTGTTATGGGGCGCCTGGGTGGCTCACCCAGTTAAGCGTCTGACTTCAGCTCAGGTCATGATCTCACGGTTTGTGGGTTTGAGCCCCACATCAGGCTCTGTGCTTAAGGCTGGCTCAGATCCTGGAGCCTGCTTCAGATTCTGTATCTCCCTCCCTCTCTCTCTGACCCTCCGCTGCTCACAGTGTCTCTCTCTCTCTCTCAGAAATAAATAAAACATTGAAAAAAAAAAAAGCTTGTTATGCACTCTGCACCTGTGACTGCTGCTATATTAAAGAAGGCTCTTTGACTGTCCAAGGCCTGTCCATTCAGGAAGTGTTTTTTGAATGGTGTCTCTTTGTCTTTCTTGTAGAGACTTTGGTTATTTCCCTACTCATAGTGGTGTTTGGGACTCTCCACCATGTGTACTTTGGCTTGTTTCTTAAGGTAGCTTTGGAAAAGAAAACAGACAAACACACAGGGAACAAAGGCACACAAACGCACAGACAAACACAACAAATATGCAAACAGAAAGGGAAAAAGAAAAAAAAAAGGAAAGAAAGAGGAAGGAGGAAAAACAAATAATAAAACTAAGTAAAAAGTTAAAAAGAAGAAAAGAAAAAAGAAAGAAACCCAATAGACAAAGGACAGTCTACAAGCATGAAACCAGAATTCCCAGCTACAGATAAAGAGCAGGGTGTATGCAGTGCTGATGGAATAGCATATATATTCAAAGAGAGAAATGACAGGGCAAGGAGGAAGTGAAATTGGATGATGACTAGACAGAGAGACTAAGAGGCTTAATTCAGAGAAAGAGGAGAATATCATTAGAGGCGAGGAGAAAAACGAACATAATGTTACTCAGAGAAACTATATAGTCTGATTACCCCAGAGAGAGAGAGAGAGAGAGGTAGCGGTGGAAGTGTAGAATACACATCTAGAGAATGGATTAAATGTGACTCTTTAAGCACATCAGTGACCAGAGTGCCCAGTCCAGTAGAAGGGAGGGATATGAATGAGACAGGGGAAAATATATCTGAATAGAAAGAATTGATCTAGAATGAATCACAGCAGTGCAACCTTGTTGGTCTTGACCGGGACTCCGTTAAAAGGAAAAAAAAAAAAAAAGCTCTCTAGTGGGGATGGGCGTGGTTTGGTGTAGGCAGTTCTTAGCCTCCACTGCGTCCTGCGGGCCGCTTCCTGAGGTCACGCCTTGGTGGTTGTGGGGAGAAAAATGACAGTGCCCCAGTCCCTTCTCAAACCAAGCGTGCAAATCACTCTTTGTGGTCCTATCTCCCTGTGCCGCGGGCGTAGCCAAGGTAGGCCGTGCTCTATGTCCCAAGCCTTGTTTCCAGATCTTAGTCTTCAGGCCCTATTGATACCGCCCGAAATAATCCTGCAGGCCGAGTCCCTCTGAGCAGTTTCAAGCCTGTCACCTCCCTACTGGGGATTGAGCAAAGCTAGAAGAGCGATGGAGCAGCTTCAGGCGCACTGCTTGCCCCCCCACTCAGGTGGAGCTGGCGAGCAGAGGAGCAATTTCTCCTGGCATCGCCTGGGACTGGGGCATCCAGCTCAAGGTCAGCTTCACAGCTGGAAACTGGATCCCTCTGTGTCCTGAGCTGAGGTTTTTCTCTTCTCCAGGGACAGGGACAGTTACTTGAGGAGTTTCAGCCACTCTTTCTTTTCCCTCAACTCACTTGACTCCCCGCAAAGGGGGCTCCTTCCTCTCCCTCCATGTCTCCGGTCCCGGCCTGTTTTTATTTTCCCCACTTTGCATTCACACTATAAAATTGTTTTCTCAGCAGACTCTGTCTCCTTTTCCTCCCAAACCCCTGGATTCTGTAAGGGTTCCTATGGCTTCAGACCTTCTCCATTTGAGAGATGTGGGCGAGTGAAATGTATGGAGCTCCCCACTTCTCTGCCCTCCCCTCCCTTTTTAACCTACTTTTATTGCACTTCATCCTAATCAGTTTTACTCAGACCTTAGCTCCTAAGTGAATGGCTTTCTTGCATGTTAGTTTACTGCCAGCAGCAAACACATGTTTCTTTACAAGAATTTACCTTGAATTAGTCCCTAGAAGGTTTTAGTTTGCTTAATGGTGAGCGAATTATTTATTTATAGGTTCCTTGAATGTCAAATTTCTTATAAATTGTTGAATTTGTTGCTCCTCTAAGTCATCCCTTTGTGTATTGTCATGATTGGAACATGATGTTGATAAAAAGGGGTTGGTGTTATAGAAAACATTCTTTTTTACTTCCTTAATTAAAGCATTTCAGACTCAATCACATCTAACTTTTTACTATTGTTTCTCTTATTGATTATGAATAAAGAGATTGATAGTTCAGTCAGCTTTTAATACTGTATTCCTCCCAAAATGCCAACACCCACTAGGCTGAATGGACATAAGAAATAAGGACATTTGTCTTAGTCACAGCACATGTACCCAGAACTCCTCAACCCTATGTGTACTTTTGTCTCTCTGTTTTAACCTTTCTCTCTGAGGCTTTCAGGTTTTTTAAAATTTATTTATTTACATCACCCACTGCCTCAATTGCTTTAAACCAGTACTACTGTATTTCTTTTCTCTTTTTTTTCCAAGGTTAATCCTCCCAGTGTGATTTCTCAACATTACTGTGATAGGCACTCCTGTGAACAAAATTAACCTGCTCACAGGAATGGTATTCTAGTCTGATAATGATTTGATTTGCTGTCTCATTATTGATTTGTGCTCCAGCTTTCATGTTGAAAGAGATCAAGTTCCTGACAGGCCCATTACTGTAAAGACCTCCAATCAACTGCTTTCTGCTCTAGGTCTGTCAGTCAGGCTTTAGTGGGAGATAACCCCTGAGGATATATGTTATCAATCCTTTTTCATCTCTGCTTTTCATACTGCCAGTACATCCTCTGTAAGTAATTATGATTTAGGCATGTCTTGTCTTCTGATGCCCACAACTGAATCTGTGGATCATACATCTGGTGCTTAGAGAAGGCTATTGATGTCATAGGTACTAGACTGTAACATTGCTTGTGCTGCAAAGGAAAGAGGAGGTAATTAGAGCTCTGAGTTCATTGGCATGGCTTGATACTCATTCAGTGGTTTTTGTTTTTTACATTTGATATGAAGTGAGGAAGTGAGATGATAGAGCTCCCCTACCTCTATTCTGGTTATTTCAGGGTAGAGTGAGTGAGTCATTGTCCTCCAGTTACCGTACAGGAAGCTCAGTTTGCCTTATGAAATTATCACTCTCTCTGTATTGGTATGAATCAAGCAGAAAAGTCCCTTCCTACAATTTTCCCATCTCCTTTTATATGGCTTAGTAAATGCTTGCAGAGAGTTATTCATTCACTTGTTTAACACCAAACTTGGCAAACACTGAGTATCTTCAAATAGGCCTAAAATGATTATTTTTAAAATTGTTTCTTGCTGTGAATCAGTGCTGTTCTTTGTGGCATGTTTTCAAAAAATGTCAGCTGTCCTGGTTTACCAATGATGTCAGATTTCCATATACTTCGTTGTGTATTTGACTCCTTGATTGGGGCATGTTAGAAAGAAAACTACAGATACATACACGATATGCTTACTAACCTCACAACAAGAGAGTTTTTAGAAGGATAAGGTTATCCCTAGGACTATATAGGAATACTAGCCCACATTTTCATACTTTTCCAGCAGTGCTGAAGAATTCATTGTCCTCAAGTCAAACCTTGATACATATGAAGGTTGATCTGGTCAGTCGTGTGTATCTGCCACTTTCTCATTTGCTTATTGGCAAATAGAGCATGTCCCTGGCTCTTTTGACAGACTGAATTTATATGGATGTGGTCCAAGGACAATCTTCATTCTTTTGACCTTCCACATTTGCTTGCTTGCTTGCTTTCCCTTGTGTTAAGTGCTTTTACATTGGAATTGTCAAATCAGATTTGGTGACTTTGTTAGTGGGAATGAGGGTAAGAAATAAGATATTTTCATGCAAAAGAACTGATGCCCTTTTGTATTAGTAGTTCTAAAAATGGATTAAATGCCTTTGAATTTTTGAACCGTATCACTCACTTGGTAATTTACTTTCTCTGTCTCTGACTGCTGCTGATAGTAGTTTATGTCTAAGACTTGGCTATGGTTTAGTCCTTTGAAGAATTCCAAGCTAAAAAGATTAGTTTGGCTAATATTTTTGAATGAATAAGTGTATTTTAATAATCTGACAGATAAATTATATTCATTTGTACTGGAATGAATGAAAAACAGTCACTTTGTTTCTTTGGTGACTGTTGAGTGCAATATTTTCTATAACTTGGCTCACAAGACTGCTGAGATTTTGTAAACAGAAGGAAGAAGTCTGAGGGAAATGTTTATACCTCTATCTTTTTTAATGGTATTAAAGATTTTAAAAGGTAAATGTGATAAGTATGTTCTGTTTTAATAACTCAAGTTTTGGAGGACTTTAGAATGTTAGCATTTAAAAATTTTTAGTGACAAGGACACCTCCTGAAGTTAAGTGGATGTGGCTCTTGCTTAAGTAATTCTAAGACTTGAATTTAAAAGTTTTATTACCTTTCTCCAAACTGAGTCTCTCAGAGGCCAAATAAAAGGAGTTTGCTAATATTTTTTATGACTGTAATTTCAAAAGCGTTTTAACATACATTACCTTATTTGTTCCTCAAATAATTCCATAAAATGAGCTGAACAAGTAATAATAATGTTCCCATTTGCAAAATAATTTGCCGGTGGGGCACAGTCAGTAAGTGACAGAATTAGTATTTAATCCTATCTTTATTGTTTTTGCTTTTCATTATTAAAACATTTTAATGTTTAATAATAGAATAATATGGTATATTCCCACATGCCTTTTATTTAAATGGACATAGGCAATTGTTAGCAATATGCATGTGCTGTATTTGCTTCATCTATTCTTTTTTTTTTTTTTTTTTTTTTTTGGCTGTAGTTTACAAAGCAAATCTCAGATATTCTTGCTTTTATTCCTCAATATTTTAATAAGTATACATCTCTTAAAAAGAACATCTTCTCAATAATCACAATACCATTATCACCCCCAACAAAATTAGCAGTAATTCCTTAATATCACCTAATATCTAGTTCTTATTCAGATTTCTCTATTTGTCCCCATAATAACTTAAAAAAAAAAACAAAACAGGATCCCAAACAAGGCACACACATGGCATTGGTTGCCTTTTAAGTCACTTTTAACTTAGAACAAGACATCCAACCCCACTTTCTTTCTTTTCATGTTATTGAGACTAAAAGTCAGGTGTTTAGATTTTTAATTTGATTTTCTTTTATACTGAGTTGCCTCAAATGTAAATGTTAAATAAACAAAATGATAGAGGACATTTATAATCTATAAAATTAAAAACATAATTTTTTTATTTAAAGAGAGGTCCATGGAGCAGTTCTTATAACTGACATGTTACTTTAATGTGTAATTTCATAAGCAACTTTAACATCAGAGCATCCAAAGTAACTATATCCTTGTGGCTTTTATGCTGAAAACATTTTGACTAAATACAGTTCATAATAATGAAGAAGCAAAGGCATTCCAGTCTTTGTAAATAACGTAAGTTTAGTCTAGCTTTTCTTTTCAACTGATAAGAGAAATATAAATCATACATCTTTATTCTGTCACATGTTCTGTTGTTTTGTTTATTTTATTGTTTGCAAATGCTTTGTCATCTTTATTGTTCTTACCAATGAGCAATTATTAAATATGTATTATTATCAGTAGTAATAGTAATAATAATGTATTTTTTAAACTGTTATGTTCCATCCTTGTGTATCTCTCATGCATGTCAGTGGTCTTCAACACATACTGTGCAATTAACTGGTAGTCTAGGTAAATTCCTAACTTCCAGAAATGATGCCACAAAGAATATGGGCGAGGGTAGGAAAAAGCTGAGAGTTGCCCCAGAAGAAGGCAGTGAAATTGGAGCAGTCACAGAGCAGGGATCCGGGGACCCTTGTGCCCCTGTGGCCTGGCCCAGCAGGCAGGGATATATGCCTGGCTGGTATCACCTGGACTCAACTGGGAAGACTTCACGTTTCCTATTTTTTTCTTCTGAGAGACATTAAAGGTATCCCATGAGGAGGCATCACTATTGTTTTGCAAAGCAGCCTTGGCAGAAAGGACTTTAATCTTTTGATTATTTCCACCCAATTTTTTCATCTCTACCTGCAGTAGCTTTGTGGGTTGTCTTTCAGAGAAGTGTATCAGGGGAAAGATAATGACGTGTTTGAGTGCAGTAAGTTAGTCACTTTAATCTTTACTGCTGTAACTAGATGTTTCTCCCAGTAGGTTGGCTGCACAGTCCCCCTTTGGGAGACAAAGTAGCATGGGTGAATGAAGGCACATTCTTTCTAGTTGCTGAGTTGCACTGTCTCTGTTTGTTATTCAGTGTTCACCGAAGGATTTAAGGATAAAGCATAGGAATCTGCTGTGTAAAACTAATTCCCTAGCTTTTCCTAATGGTGTATAGAGTTCTGGTTCCCTAACGCACAGTATTATTCCATGATTTTCTTTAGTTTGCATAACTAGTTTATTGAGTTCTTTCCTCAGAATACAGTAAATGAAAGAAATGAGATGAAACTGTAAAAATACTTATTAAAAGCTTCTGGAATTAAAAAGTAAAATAACTTACATATAAAATAATTAAATATTTTACCTTGGAAAATACAAGGCACACAAATAGTACTCCAAAAATGCTTGCCTAAGTAATTACATTAAAGCCTCTTCTGCAATTTAAAAAAAATTATGAAAAGCATTTAAATATCTATTAAAGAATACATTATTTAAAAATAGATACATGAACAGCATTTAAATATCTATATTTAAATATCTATAAAGAAGATTCTTCTGAAATCTTCTTGTTATAGTGTGTTCTCTAATATACTATTATGATTGAGTTAAAACTAACTGCGCCCTTTTCTTTCAAAGTCAGGTACTTTTCTGCGCCCTCCCATCACAAGGGAATGACTGCAAAGTAAAGAAAATAGGTGATAGCATTTGTTTGGCCTTCCTGGGAAAGGAACATTTCTATAACAGCATATCTCAGCCCATTTCTTAAAATGAATTGTTTTTATCCTATTTGTTTTTTTGCATAGATCTAATATTATGAAAATAATAGTGTAGCAGCTATTGTATACCGTATGCTTTACTCCTTACCTATTTTCATGTTTACTACCTAACCACATATGCAAGAGCAGACCTCTTTTTTAAGAATCTTATCATGTCATATAAACTTGATGGAAGTAGTTATATCAGTGGTTCAGAAAACTCAAATGGCCTTTTGTTCGTTCTCCTTTGAATGGGTCAGTGCTGTTAACAGGGGCATTGTCATGAGAAGCAGGAGATGATTTCATTTTAAGAGTTATTGATTATGCTTCTCCTGTTTTGTTTCAGGTGGATCATCCATGCTATGAAGTATGAACTACAGATCCGTGGCGGAGATAAGCCAGCCAGAGACTTGTATCAGCTGTCACCTAGTGAAGTTAAACAGCTTCTGTTGGATATTCTCCAGCCTCAACAGAATGGAGGGTAATGAGGGCCCTTTATTACCTATAGAACATTCTGGACTTACAGTAACATCATACTTTGATATGTATATGAAATTAATAAGATAGTAATAAGAAATCAAATGCAGCAGAGTACCAGAGGCCACCTTACTAGGTAGACAGTATACACAGAGACACTAAGTAAAATGTCTATCTTCAGTTGTGATTTTCTGTTGATTTTAATTTTATACTTTTTTCAGGTATAATTTATCAGTGTTTGTTAATTTTATTATTTTGTGCAAACTGTAACACTCCATCATACCATTTTGGTCAGTTCCCTTTCTGAACCTTTGTAGCACTCACATTTCGCCTCCACACATTTTGGCATGAAAGATTTGTGTTTGGTAACATTATTTAAATAAGTTGCCTGTGACTCTTTCTCACTAAGTAGACTATAAACTTCTTCAGGGCTAAACTGTTTCATAGACTTAATTTGTACTAAGCTTAGAATAAGAGCAAAACAAATATTTGTGTGATGTATTGAATTGAAGAATATTTTATTACAGAAAGAAGTTTAATATAATTACTTATGGAATTATTTGTGTGTCTGATATTTTCTAAGGTGGTATAGTTATATTCCTAGAAAACAAGTCTCCTATAAAAGTAGATTTGAGCAAATGGAAAGACATCTTTGTTCTTAGGCACACTCAACATTAAAAAGATATCAGTTATAAATGTAATGCAATTCAAAAAAATTCCAACAAGCTGTTTATGGAGTTAGACAAGTTAATACTAAGCTTCATATGGAGAAACAAATATGCAAGAATAATCAGAACATAAAAGAGGGACTTGCCCTAACAGTGAAATATACCATAGAGCCTCTGTGATAAAAACAGTATAATGCTGGCACATGAAAGCATAAAGAGGCCAGCTGAACAGAATGGAAAGTCCAGAAATAGACCTTAAGCACATATGGAAATTTAACCAGTGATAAAGATGATGTCTCATATCACTGGGTCAAGGATGGGCTTTTTAAATAAAGAGTGTTGGGACAACTGGATAGCCATTTAGGAAAAGATAAAATCAAATACATACTTTATACTATACACAAGAATGAACTCTAAACAGATCTGATTTCTAAATATAAAAAATGAAACCATACCATTGCTAAAAGAATACATGGGTAAATTCTGCTTTAACCTCAGCATGGAAAAGGCTTTCTAACTATGGCCTAAATTTGGGGCATTAAAAAATTAATAAGACTATATATAAAAATTTAAAAATGGAAGAAAATAGACAATCTCTGAAGACAGCTGAGAAACTGGAACAAAACATAGTCTACAAAGAGCTAATGTCCAAAAATTCTTAAAAACTGAGGGACAAAGAACCAATAACCTAAGAGATAACCAGGAAAAAATATGATTAATCGATTCCTTTAAAACATAAATAAATGAGTCTTAGATATTTGAAAAGATATTTAAACTAACTCATAATTAGAGAAATGTAAATTAAAACACATATTGGATACCATTTCTCATCCATCAGACTGACAAAAGTTAAACAGCATGACAAACATTTGGTGGGGCTGAAGGGAAACAGACACTCTCATATGTAGCTGGTGGGTATGGGAATTTGGCAACATCTAAAACAAGTCTACATGTATATGTAGACTTTGACTTTTAGGAATCTACTCTGAAGATATGCTTCCAACCATATGAAAATACATATGTATGCAATATTGTTCATTGCATCATTTATAATAATAAATTTTGGAATGCCCATTACCTAAATCCCCATACATAGGAGATTATTTGAATAAGCTGTGTTGCATGCACACAATGGAGTATAAGGCAGTTGTGGGGAAAAAAGGAGAGTTGTCTCTAAACTGATATGGAATCGTTTCTAGACTATACTGTTACATGAAAACAACAAAGTACAAAGAGCATCTGTAGTATGCTACTCTTTATGTAAGAAAGAGATATCTGCTCATTTGTACAGAAGAAATACAGGAAGGTTAAATCAGATACTAAAGAGATTGGTTACCTTCAGGGAGCGGGTAGGAACAGGGTGGGAAGAAAAGACAGCTGGGTACAGGGGTTTAAGGTTGAATGGGAGAGCAGTAATTCCCTGAATATACCTTTTTAAAATAGCTCTGATTCTTAAACTATGGTAATATTTTATATGCCCAAAATGTAAATAACTAAAATTAATCCAAATATGAAAAAAAAAACAAATAAAACAATATGAATAGTAACAAATGAACCTAACTGTGTTACAAATGGATAATATTCCCACCCTGAAAGGAGTGGAGAAGAAAAGAATTAACCTAAGTACCTTTGGAAAACATTTCTGGATACTATAAAGTTAAAGGGGTGGGGGGAGAAAGAGCTACACACAAATACTGTACTTATTAGTTAATAAGTATTTTTCTCACAGAGACAAGGATTGGTAATTTTGAAATTGCTGTACATATTGTGTAAATAAATTGTGGGTAATGAGAGCCGGATTTCTCTTCGTCAGAGAATGTAGTTACAAATGAGGAAAGCGGGAGAGTGGGGGTGGCACCTGGGTGGCTCAGTCGGTTGGGCGGCCGACTTCAGCTCAGGTCATGATCTTGTGGTAAGTTCGAGCCCCACATCGGGCTCTGTGCTGACAGTTCGGAGCCTGGAGCCTGCTTCGGATTCTGTGTCTCCCTCTCTCTCTGCCCCTATCCCACTCAAGCTCTGTCTCTCTATGTCTCAAAAATAAATAACCATTAAAAAAAGAATTACAAATGAGGGAAGGGGAAGGATTAGAATATATCTGTGGTGGTGGATTGAAATTGCAAATGTCAGTATGAATTCATGGTTTTCACACAGATGGACAACTACAGAAATAAACCTGGATATGTGTGTATATATGAGTATATGTCCATATATTTCTTATGTCCACTGAGAGGACCCAGAAGTAGGAAACTCCCACAGCAGTGAGCAAACCTAGTGCCCAGATACTGATTTCTAAATAATATTTTTTAATAAGAGGAGCCAACATTCCATGGGGAAAAAAAATGGTTGATTCCAGGGCTGGGGTGGGAAAAATACAAGATGAGCCTGGAGCATCTTATGGTACCAGAAGTAAGATAATGGTCCAGAAAATTACAGAGATGTGTTAGAAGGATACTGGAGACATACTGAAGGATAATAATAGTACTAAATTAGAACCCATAGGAATAAATGTCCATGAGTCCATGCTGATATAAATAGATAAATGGGATAGAAGGGATTCTTCCTAGTAGTAGAATTCCAATTAATAAATATAGATGGAATGATGGAAATAGAAAATCATCATTAGACAAATACAATAGTAATAATTGTTGCAAGCAAGAACCGTCAATGGATGCTCAAATTTAGTGGGTGGAAGTAGGTTGAGAAATGAAAAATTTGTATAATTTAAAAGTATTTCCACTCAAGATGCTTTTTATAATGAAGAAACCCGGTAGACTTTACCTTATCTAATGATCAAGGTTAGCATCCCAGGAATAAAACACATCAGTAGCATGTACTCCCTGATAATGATATACCAAAAAGGCACAGCTGCTTCCAGGTATTCTTGCCAAAAATGCATAATCTAAGTCTAATCATGAGAAAACATCAGATAAACCCAAACTGAGGTACATTCAATAAAATAATTGACATTTCTAAAATGTTAAGTTTATGAAAGATGAAAGAAAATTGAGGAACTATCACAGATTGGAAGAACCTAAGGGGACTTGGAAATCAAATGCAGTGTGGAGTCCTAGATTGGACCCACAATCAAAACAAGGACTTTAGTGGTAAAATGTCATTCAAATGGTAATTTGAATAAGGTCCATAACTAATAGCATTGTGTCTATGTTCATTTCCTGATTCTGATAGTTGTTATGTAATATAACAGAAGTAGAGGAGGCTGAGTATACAGAAACTTTGTGAATTAGTTTTTGACTCCTCTGTAAAAGTTTAAAATTTTTCAAAATTAAAAGCCAAAAAAATAAAAATAAAAGAGAGGTCCTCAAAAATAATTTTTCATCTCCATTATGAGTTATTTACACATTTCTACTTTGTTGTTCTAAGCAAACCTCTTCTTTTTATAATATTAACCATGACTGTATAGAAATCTGAAAATACTTTTTTTCTTATTGCCAAACAAAGGGAATAGGAAAAAAAAAATCACATGCAGAATATTGGGTATTCAGTTTGCACATCCATTATCCAAAGTAAAACATCACCAAGGAACCCTACACCTCTGGGCTTAGCACCTCTGGGCTTCTGTTTGGCACATCACTGAACCCAGCCACGCAAGTCTAGGCTTGCCAAAAAAATCTGTGTATCCAAAAAAGATGCCTCACTCATTTATGCAGTTTTAAAATTTTATTGGTCCTCTTCCATCAGAAACAAAATATCTTTTTCAGTATATTGTCTCCTGCACAGCTATTTTCCTACCTAGAAATATTGTTGGTCACATACTTACCCTGTGGTTGATGGCACATTTCATTTGATGACTATTTTAATACCAAGTGAAAAAAATGTATATCTGTGCCTAGCTTCAGCTTTTGGAACAATATACTACTGTGTCATTTGTATGTTCTTTTCAAGTTATCCAAGTTCTGAATCTTTAGCAATTTGTGAGTATTGTATCTTTAAGATGTAATACATAATCCATGGAAATAAGAGATCTAGAATTTTGGCTATTGCTGTGGTGTGATTAATATGACATGTAAGATTTTGTAGCTGATTTTTCAGCACTGGTACTTTGGCCATATTTAAATAGAAAAATGAATGTAGAGTTTAAAGTTTAAGACAAGATATATTTCATTAGATACATAATGCTTTTTTGAGCCTTCATTATTTATCAAATGTTTATTAAACATCTTTCTGGGAGAGGTATATAAGAGTGATCAAGCCATATGCTATCCATGCATTCATGAAGTTTACATTTTATTGCATGTAAGAACCACATGAAGTTATTTCAAAATTGGCTGCTTCTATGTTTTTAAATGGAGCTTCTTTGCATATTAGGAAGTCATTTGATCTTATAGTGAGCAACCTTATAACTTACTAGAGAATATCATTTTGCCTATTAAATTTTTTAAAATCTTGGGGGATTTTCTCCTATCCTGCAAGCTCTGATTTCACTATGAAATATTTAGTAACCTCTGTAACGCATGGTAGATCTGCATCATTGATGGATTTTGGCTTTTATTGCTTACTCTATTGGAACAATTCATCCATATTGAAAGCCCTTCTCCCTACCAGAACAAGCTTGTTTTCCAACTCTGAGGCATTTTCTTTTGGTCTACAGATGTTGGATGAACAGGCGTCAGATTGATGGGTCTTTGAATAGAACTCCCGCTGGGTTCTATGACAGAGTATGGCAGATCCTGGAGCGAACTCCCAATGGAATCATTGTAGCCGGGAAGCATTTGCCACAGGTACAGCCCCATTATATATACATCATTTAAAGGGACCTAAGGGCATAGGGAATTCTTTCCCCCTCTGCATTGCAAATAACCTTTCTGCTTATCCCATTTTTTTTAAGAGTATTTAAAGGAAGGGTATAGAGATAGATACCTGAAGGGAGGAAATACTGGAAAGTAAGAAACCTAATCAATTGGATTGGAAATATTTTTTCCCAGTCTGAGTTACTTTAATTTTAGTGCCTCTCTATACAAAAGCCTTGCTTTACCAAATGGATATTTTGCTTAAAGGTTGTATTTAGGGGCGCGTGGGTGGCTTAGTCAGTTAAGCATCCGAGTTTCACTTAGGTCATGATCTCACGGTTCATGGGTTCACATTGTTCTGAGGCTGTGATGAAGTTCATTGTACATCATTATCGAGGTAGAAGCAAATAAGTATGATTCATCATTTCTCCATCTCTGATGGTGACTCCATCTGCTTTACAACATACAAACCTAACATTTAGAGCCTTCTCTTCAATCCCTTGAGAGGTAGTCACCATGCCTAAATTTGGATTTGGATTTGAGTTTATTTGCTGCTTTCATTTGGTTTGTAAAAAGTGAATGGAAGACCATGCAATCCTTTTTGTTTTAAATGAAATATAAAGGGTAGAGTAAATTATTTTAGTTTTGCTTTTTTTTTTTCTGTGTTTTCTTGCCATTTCTACATGTAATGTTGTTTTTGCTTATTTGTATGCATTTCTGTGCTGCTTCTCAGAAAAGATCTGCCACAGAATGATGTAAAATCAGTAGCAGGTGACTTACATGGTAAAGTGTGACAGCAAGCATAACTTCTTGTGCCTATTCTGAAAGCAATATATACTCTATTTGTTGTCTCAATTTTTGGCTGTTCCTTTTGTGTATTGAAGTGGATTTCCAATATAGCCCCTCTCCCTTAACATTTGTATAGTGAAGATAACCACTTAGAACAGGAGGTTGTTTAATTTATCACAGTAGTCAGCTGGTTGGCTTCAGTAGTTTGACATATATTAAATCCAGTCATATAGCTGAAAATGCTCTCTAAGGTTTTATAGAAACTGAAAAGGATTATTGATTAACCTGAAATTCCTCTATAAAGTGGAAACCACAGTGTAAGAATGCAGCATGTTAATATCAAGGTTGTTTTTTTTTTTTTTTTCAGCAACCAACCCTGTCAGATATGACCATGTATGAGATGAATTTCTCTCTCCTTGTTGAAGACATGCTGGGGAGTATTGACCAGCCAAAGTACAGACAGATTGTTGTGGAGGTTTGTATTTAGAAATGTAGATTGCTGAAGAAATGCTTTTATCTGTTCCCTGAAAACTAACATAAAGGAAACTGCCCAAGAGACCAGGAATTCCACTCCTTACCTAACCCGATCTTCTAGTTGAGTCTTGGAGGATATAGCCATCCTTGACCCACGTCAAAGTATATGGGCAATTTAAACATCTTAAATCCTTCAGTGTAAAAAGACTATCCAGCTTGCCATTAAGGGCAAGTGCATTAACACCACTAAAAAACAGAGGAAGTGATCTTATCCTATGCTTTAATTTCAGGGTTGGTTTTTTTTTTTCTGTTTAGAGAAATAGCACATGACAATTGTAAAAAATTTTAATAGTTCAGAAAATAACAAAAAAGAAAAAAATTCCCCACAGCCAGTAACAACAGATCATTGGTGTTGATATTTTGAGGGACACCTTTCCAAACATCTTGCTGTAAACAGAGAAGACATGTAATTTTGTGCTGTATCATTGTTTTATATAAAGTTAAATGCTAAAATAACACACATCCATGCACGTGTATAGACATGTTCTTTTGCCATTTTAAAACATTATGCTGATAAATAAAAAATCCCCATAATGAATGGATTTAATTTATAGCTCGTTTTCACTTTGTCTCTTTCTCTGGGAATGTCTCCATCAGACTTTGTGTCCCTTTTGGGTGAGTAACATGTATTAGTGATACAGAAGCTCTTAGTAAGTGCTGAACTGGATGTGGCAGCTGAAATGCAGTGTGTCTGGAACTACAGCCAGAGTTGAATGAGATTCAGTCTTATCTCAAATGTGCCAGGATTTGGAAACAGTATCAGCAGCATGTGAGAAGTCCGGCAGACTGGGGTCAGAAAGAGATGGGGTTATTGAAAGGGTGAATGCCTTCCTTGTGCTGTTAGCCTTCCAGTGGTTAGTGCCCAGCATCTGGGACCTACAATGTACATGGAGGTCCTTCTTGACCAAAATGAGGGTGCCTTTGCAGGAGAAATTTTTCTTCAGAACTAGAGCAACACTTTATATTCTCCTGGCTAAAGCCCTGCCCCAAGATCTTCCACATTTTGAGACCTGAATTTTTCTGAAAGTGTTTCCTTTGGTTCTTTCAGGTTCTGTTTTGGAAGAATTTAGATAAAGTACAGTCAGGAAGAATCCCAAGTTTGGAATTATGAGGTCTTTTTTCCTGTTTCATGTGCAAAGTAGAAGTGATAATGATCATCAGAAAGTCTTTACCAAGCATTGTGTACTCAGACACAGTCTTTGCGTGTAACAGTTTGTCATCTAAAATGAATGTTACTGGGGCACCTGAGTGGCTGAGCCAGTTAAGCATCCAACTTCGGCTCAGGTCATGATCTCGTGGTTTGTGGGTTCAAGCCCTGCATTGGGCTCTATGTTGACAGCTCAGAGCCTGGAGTTTGCTTTGGATTCTGTGTCTCCCTCTCTCTCTCTCTCTGCCCCTTTCCCACTTACACTCTGTAAGTAAGAGAGACAGAGAAAGTTTGAGAGAGAGAGAGAGCATGAGTTGGAGAGAGGCAGAGAGAGAGAGAGATGCAGAATCTGAAGCAGGCTCCAGGCTCTGAGCTGTCAACACAGAGCCCAACATGGGGCTCAAACCCACAAACCACGAGATCATGACCTGAGCCAAAGTCAGATGCTTAACTAACTGAGCCACGCTGGTGCCCTAAAAAAAGAAAATAAATTTAAATGAATGTTACTACTTAGGATGAATGTATGAAATAGACAAATAGGATGATGCATTAAACTAAGACATGCAGACCAAACAGTACTCATACCATAAAGAGGTCAGAGTTAGGTGTATTTTTTAAAACGTAAGCATCCCCTGAGAAACTACTGTGATGTCACAGTATTATACTCAGTATTTAGGGTGCTGGGCTCCAAGTCATTTGATCAGAGTCTCCACTGAACTTACCTGCCTTCTTTGACCTTGCTGCCTACCACCTCTTCTAGGGTAGCCTCTGCTCCACTGGACACTGGTTTTAGTGTCTTGCCAACAAGGATTAATGCCCAAAGGTCAGAATATTCAGGCACTTTGGGTGAATAGGGCACTATGTACTAATGATAGGATTAGGAAAATCATTTTTCAAAGTTATTAGTTGCAGTTAAGTGACTAAAAAACATTTCTGCTCAGCTACAAAGATATACACAATGAAAAAAATGTACAGTTTCCAAATAGAACTTATGCTACTAATTTTTAAGATTAGAAAGATTCCATTCACAATGATCCAAAAACCCATCACTGTACAGAACACATTATGGAATACGAGGATCATCCATCAACCTGACTAAAGAATGAAAACATGTCCAGGCTATGTTGCTTTTATGGTTCATATAATTGGCTTTCAACGTCTTTCTCTCCTAGTTACTAATGGTTGTATCCATTGTACTGGAAAGAAACCCTGAGCTGGAATTTCAAGACAAAGTAGATCTAGACAAACTGGTGAAAGAAGCATTTCATGAATTTCAAAAAGATGAGAGTCAACTAAAGGAAGTTGAAAAACAAGTAAGTAGATAAAACAGCCTTTTGTAGAGTTTTTTCATTGTTGCCACTTTTCAAAATATCCCTAATCTCTTATCATTTAACTTACAAAACAGATTTATAGAGTGCGAAATGTAGTACTCGAGGGGCAGGGAGGAAGTCTGGCTTCTTTGAGGAATTAGTGGTACGTTTTAGTTAATTACTAGTCAGTTCAGCTATGAGCTCTGACTAAAAAGAAAACTAGGAAGACATAAATTTCCTTTATACAGTTAGCAGTTAAAATGTGTTTTACCAGAGAGGAGCCATAGATTCCAGAAGGCTATAAAATTAAATTCTGGGGAGGATGGGAATGCGTAACAGGCTACCTTGGTGCTGTGTGTACTACCTAATATAGTCCCTTCCAGGCTCTGTGTTTAATATTTTATGCTCATCTGTAAAAAGGTTCCCTAAGTAAATAAAAATTATCAGCAAAGAGGAGAATACTAAAAACATCTGTCTTTGTTTTATATGCTGAGAAGATGCCTTAGGAAAACAAAAGAAAAGCTCAAGAAAATTCTGTTTTCCACAAGGAAATCTTTCGGTGAATTTATTTCCCCCCCAGGCTGACACTGATTTTACCTGTCAACTCTTTACAAACAAAAATCAAATGACTTGCTTACTGTTTTCCTTTGTAGGATGACATGACTTCCTTTTACAACACTCCCCCACTGGGAAAAAAAGGAACATGCAGCTATTTGACAAAGGTTGTGATGAATTTGCTGCTAGAAGGAGAAGTCAAACCAAGCAATGATGACCCATGTCTGGTTAGCTAGTGAGAAACGTGTAAGAGGCTCTGTTGAGACATGTTTTCTAGTAGTGTGTTAAATTTTGTGTTGAAGCTTAGTTCAGGCCACCATTAATGTATGGACTGAGTATGTTGGTGAGGTGGTTGCCACATCCTTGGCAGAGTCCCTGGACCTCTTGCACGCCATAGCCTATCTAATGGTAAGAAATGCTTTAACTATGTAGAAAAAGTTCTGATGATTATTATGCCAACAACAATAATAATCTTTACTGAATGACAGAAATAGCTTATGAATTGAAGGTTCACCACTGCATGTTTTATGATCAAATAACTCATCAAAATGAATCTTTGCTCTTTGGACTAAATTCCTACCTTACTGCCATTAAAATGAATTTTCCAGCTAGTGGTGCATACTGGGAATGAAAATATATTGAAAGAATGGTGAACTTAACTTAGTGGCATTGTTATACTAAAAAAAGATATTAAAAATCATAAAAGCAAATCTGCCAGCTAATGTTTTGCTTCTCAGAAACTGTATTGTTGATGATATTTTAGTGTACAGAGCTACCCTACAACTTTTACCTTGTAAACATGACTATAGTTTTGTATTTGGGCTGACTTTAGGGGCTGGACTAAAATACAGTGTAATCTATACCTGATTAGACATTTTTCTTTGAGCCCTTACTAAAAATATGGCATGTGTAAGGTTTTTCAGAAGTATGGACTATTAAACTAGTTTGTACTAGTAAAAACAAAATTGAAAATCATTAAATTTTATTTCTGAATTAATGAATGTATCTGGACACATCTTTTTGTTCTCATGTTCACAATATTAAGTTTATTATTCCTGAATATTTCCATTTAATTGACCTGGAGATAGAATGGAAGAGAATATATGGAACCTACCATTACACATATTTTTCTATGAAATTCACTTAAGCAAACTTTAATAGAAATAGAAAATAGACTAAACATTTAAGTTTTATCAATTTATTTCCTTACTGAATGTTATAGTACAGCCCATTAGTTTGAGCCATGAACCTAAGAAGAATCATTTTTCTGGGTTGGTTTTTTTTTTTTTTTTTGCTTTGTTTTTTTATACAATTTATTGTTAAATTGGCTTCCATACAACACCCAGGGCTCATCCCAACAAGTGCCCTCCTCAATGCCCATACCCCCTCTCCCCTCTCCTCCACCCCCTACTTCAACCCTCAGTTTGCTCTCTGTATTTGAGAGTCTCTTTTGGTTTGCCTCCCTCTCTGTTTGTGACCTTTTTTTTTCTCTTCCCCAATGATCTCCTGTTAAAGTTTCTTAAGATCCACATATGAGTAAAAACATACGGTATCTGTCTTCCTCTGACTGACTTACTTCACTTAGCATAATACCTTCAATTTCCATGTACATTGCTACAAATGGCCAGATTTTCATTCTTTCTCCTGGCCAAGTAGTATTCCATTGAATATATAAACCACATCTTCTTTATCCACCCATCAGTTGATTGACATTTAGGCTTTTTCCATAATTTAGCTATTGTTGAGAGTGCTGCTATAAATATTGGGGTACGTGTGCCCCTATGCATCAGCACTCCTGTATCCCTTGTGTAAATTCCTAGCAGTGCTATTGCTAGGTTGTAGGGTAGTTCTACTTTTCATTTTTTTAGGAACCTCCACACTGTTTCCCAGAGCAGCTGCACCAATTTGCATTACCACCAACAGTACAAGAGGATTCTTGTTTCTCCACATTCTTGCCAGCATCTGTAGGAAGAATCATTTTTCTGACCATTCGGAGTATCACCTGAGAAGTAAAACTTGTTACACAAAGAATGCAGTCCATTTGTAGAGTCTTGAAAGGACCTAAGAAAGATAAGACAAGTGGCTTCAGAAACAAGTCAGATTGATATCAAATAAATGGATGGTTGAGCACATGGAAAAATCTGCAGAGTCAGGTACATTTCTCTTAACTTTGAAGTATACTGCCTGGTTCTCACATAAAAATCATATATGCACTGGCTAGCAAAATTGAGAAGAATGAGGTGAAGTCTAACCTTTAGAACATCTTGAGGAGCAGAGTATGACAAAGAAGATAATTACTTAATAAATTAAGAGAGTTTATGAAAAGATAATGAACCTAGTTTATAAAAAGAAGCATACAAAAAACCTTAAACTTGAAGCCCATGGAGAGACTGACACTTCCTAGTTGGAGAAACTGGAAATAAGAATAAAAAAAAAAAAAACCTGGAATATTTAATATTTCCTGAAATGTAAACTGTGTTGTATTTTTAAGAATTTTTAAAAAGTTTGATAAGCTGAGCAAAGTTGCCAGAAACCTGTCACTGTCTTTATTGAAATCAAACATCAAATGCAAATGTATATTTCCTGAATGAGTTTTAGTTTCCTGCTTAAATGTTACATATGCAGAATTCTAGTTTTCCCATGTTGCTGAAGGCATTCAGAATCTGTGACATATGTACCAAGTTTGTATTTTGATGAAATTCAAAATTTATTGTACTGAAAGATGTTGGGATCAGTAATCCTTGTGCACACCTCTACAGAAACCAATGTCTGTTTTCTAACTAGAAAAGCAAAACATAGTAAGAATTAGAACACAGAACTCATATGAATTTTAGAAGTCCCATTCGGCCTATAGAGTCAAAATGTTTTAACAGCTGTATGAGAGACTGACTGAAAATATTAGCACATTTATCCAGGCATGACAAGATTTAAATCTGATTTAAAGCTTCGTCTATCACAATGGCAGATTCACTGCGTAAGTTTATTGTACTAGCAACGTCTGTTGGAAACTCCTGACTGAATATCAAATTCAACTACATTTCCAGAGCTATCATTTTAAGAAACATGGTGTTTTCCAGATTTTCTTCCATTTTAAGTCTGACAAAGTCATATTTCAATTAAAAAAATCAGAGTGTGGGATCATCTTTATGTCATCCTCAATATGTGATAAACTTGCAGTGCCTTGTGGACACCAAACAATATTTCTAGAACACCTGAATAAATTTAACTTTTCACCAGAACTCTAAGGAGTAGGTTCAGCATGCTTGGAGCCCTTCATGAACATGAATATTAAATAAATGGCATATAAAAGTGGAAGAGTCAACACAATATGACCACACAATTATAGCAGCACAGAGAGACCACTTTTAAATCAAGGAGAGGCTGGAAGTAGCATGTTAGTATGCAGCCAGATCATAAAACTACTCTATTTTAGAAACTAACAACATGAATGAGAAACGAGGGAAGAAGGGTCAACAAAACGACACCAGCAGCATTCAAACAGAGGAAGCAATACAACCTCATACCGTAAACTCTGAAAAGCAGCAGTAAGACAAAAAAACTCCTTGGAATTTGTATTTGGCTCCAATACTCTGGCATTCCAGAAGCTGTACAGGGTGAGGATAAGGCCAGTAGATAAATTATGAAAAACCTAATGCATTTGGAGGGAATCAGATGAGTGTTGAGTCAGCATCTAGGGGGAAAAGACAGAAAACATCCTTCCAGAGTAGAAGTCCTTCCCGTACCACACACACCACCATCTGGCATTAATCTCCTGCAGGGCTGTTGCCATCCCATATGACATCTGTGTGAGTTAGAAAAAGGCACCCTTTCTGGGCATACTCAACCCCATGGGCACAGGGCTAAGCACCTTTGTGCAGCAAAAATGGTCCTTTCTCTTAACAGATGTAACTCCATCCCAGGACATGTGTATCAGAGATCCCAGTGTAAACTGGATTTCAGCTGCCCTGCTCCCCTCTCAACTGAGCACCTTTATGCAGTGCACAAACTGCATGACTGACATAGTCATGCTCCCCAAGGTAGTAAATGGCTATTGGGAGTGGCCATTTTAATTTTTCATCTAGGAGTAAAGTAGATGAGTAGCAAGGGTAACCACAATCCCCCAGAACCAATTATCTACAACAATATGTAGTTGAGAACTAGTACCACAGCCCCATATCTTGTTGCCTGAAAGGGAGATTATGGGCAGCAGTGATTAGATTTATAACTACCCTTTTTTCCTCAAATTTTATTTTTTTAATGTTTATTTTGAGAGAGCATGAGTAGGGGAGGGACAGTGAGAGAGGAAGAGAGAGAGAATCCCAAGCAGGCTCCATGCTCAGTATGGAGCCCCACATGGGCTCAATCTCATGACCATGAGATCATAACCAGAGCTGAAATTGAGTTGGATGCTTAACTGACTGAGCCACACAGGGGCCCCTTAAGTTTTGTTTTAATACTTTGAGCCCTGAATTTACTCTGCCTCATCAAGAGCATATCCTGTTTCCAAAGACAGTGCCTTACAGTATGCAACTGTTCTACCCTGTTCCTCTACACAGGGTAAACTTTGACACTTAACTTACAGCCTGAGAAGGAGGGACTCAGATGAAAATAGCTAAGAGAGAACAAAAGAGCTCAGATTGGCAAGAGGTTCAGAAGACTGCCCGCACTGTATCCAGGCGCCCACAAAGTGTCTTGTGCCAATCATGAGAAAGATGGAAAGAAGCTACCTGTAAACTATGTAAAAATACTGTAGAAAAAAAAAACTGATTCTGAATATACATCCTCCATAACAAATGTCCTATGCTCTAAAGGAAATTAAAGAGAAAAGGAATTCATGAAAGAAGAAATCAAAGACAAAATAAGACAATACAGTAAGATAGAAAAATAGAGCTGACAAAACAAGTTTCATAAATTAGAAACAGCAAGGAACAAAATATACGTAACTGAAAACTGAATTGCTGACATACAGGGAGAGCTTGAGATAATTCAGTCAAATGTTTATTGAGCATCAACTATATGCTATACACTGTTCTGGCATGGTAATGAAAAAAAGGACAAATTGCCTCTCCTCATGGAGTTTATGTTCTAGTTGGTGTTGGGGACACAGTGACACATAGTACTAAATGCTATGAAGAAAAATAAGACATGGGCACCTGGGTGGCTCAGTCCATTAAGTGTCCAACTTCGGCTCAGGTCATGATGTCACAGTCATGGTTTCGAGCCCCACGTCGGGGTCTGTGCTGACATCTCAGAGCCTGGAGCTTGCTTCAGATTCTGTGTTTCCCTCTCTCTCTGCCCCTCCACCCACTCGCTCTCTGTCTCTGTCTGTCAATATAAATTAAAGACATTAAAAAAAAAAAAAAGAAAAAGAAGACAGGAGGGGGACAGAAAGAGTGACAAACATCATTAATTTTCCTGTGGTTGTGGAAGGTCTTATTTCATAAGAAATAATCAGAGTAGGGGCACCTGGGGGGCTCAGTTGGTTAAGTGACCAACTTTGGTTCAGGTCATGATCTTGCAGTGTGGTCTAAGTATGTAAGTTCAAGCCCCACTTTGGGCTCTGTGCTGACAGCTCAGAGCTGAGAGCCTGCTTCAGATTCTGTGTCTCCTTTCTCTACCCCTCCCCCACTCACACTCTGTCTATCTGTCTTTCAAAAATAAACATTAAGAAAAGAAAGAATCAGAGTAAATGCTGATGGAAAAGGATCTACATGGGGGTGGGGAAGGTTGATCCAACATAAAGAAAATTAGTATCCATAGGTACAGAAGGCTATGATTGGCACAAAAGAAAAAAAATTCAAAGACATCAAGTTTTCCCTAAATAAGGAAGAACTTTTACTGTTCTGCAAAAATTTGATGCAAAATGAGCAACACTGAAACATCTTGGAGACGTTAAAATAAAAAAACCCATCATTTTCTAGGGCTCAACTTCAAAACAGTTCAACGTCACACAATAAGTGTGGTCTAAGATTTTTTTTTCTCAACAACCAGTTGTAAAGGCAAAGAATTCTTAAATATAGAATAACTCAGGAATCATAACACTGTGAATCTTTCTTGAAAATAATACTTGACTAAATCCAGTCAACCAAGAGAATCAATGTGAAGAGTGCAGTAATGGGGAAAACATAATAAATACATAAGAACTACTCATAAATTATTAATACATTAAAATATAAAATTAACAGTAACAACAAGGCAATTTACAGTTATAGAAAAGAGTGACCCAAAAGATAGACTTTGCATTTTATTTTATTTTTATTTTTTTAATGTTTTATTTATTTCTGAGAGAGAGAGAGACAGTGTGAGCAGGGGAGGGTCAGAGAGAGAGGGAGATACAGAATCTGAAGCAAGCTCCAGGCTCCGAGCTGGCTGTCAGCACAGAGCCAGACGCGGGGCTCGACCTCACGAACAGTGAGATCATGACCTGAGCCAAAGTCGGACGCTCAACCGACTGAGCCACCCAGGCGCCCCAAAACTTTGCATTTTAAAATGATGTAGTTAATGGACTGGATGAAAACTATAGAGCTGGCTGACAAAACTCAGTAGAGGCTGAAAAGGAAGTGTAAGTGAGTTAATTTCCTTGTTATTCACAGCAAGACATATTAGTCACTTCATTTTTTAAAGTTAATAAATCAATAAATAAAGTTTTTTAAAGTTTACCATTTGAAATACAAACAGTTTTAAATTACCAGAAGGTGCCGGGTAGGAGGGGGTAGGTGGCATTCAGAAAACTAACCATGTAGCACAAGGTAGAAAACAGAAATGACAGTGTCCAGTCCCTCATCACTGCATCTCTCCACTTTAATGTCAGGCCACATTTAATTAAAAGTAAAAAAGCATTAAATCTATACTAGAATTCAAATGGCCTAAAACTGTATACAAAACTAAACAGCATCATGGCAGAAATTTCTGGCTGTCCATCAAAATCTAGTTTCCGCTTCCACAGTAACAGAATTATAGCTGCGCATATATGGCTGTTCTGATTTACCACACATTCTGTCACCTCACAGAATGTGACCTTGTAACGTTAGTGGAATATTCTTCAATGGGATATGAGCAGAAGTAATGAGTGCCACTTCTAGGCCTGGCCCATAAGTCTCCCTGCTTGACCCCCCCACCCCCAGCCCTGTGCTTTTGCCCATTCTTGTGGGCTGAGATGACTATGAGCAAGGTTAATGTGGTAGCCATTTGTGGAGGATGGCCAAACTGCCTCCATGTCAGTTTCTGACAAGGGGTGGGCCTGTCTATACTCCTTCACTCCCCACTCTGCTTACTATAACACCTGTCATTGACCCTTGAGCCAGCATTCTGTCAGGACACAACTATCCCAGTTATTTAGACAGAAAAAAATGTAATGAGAATTATTTAACCAAATATAAAGAATGAGACTGAGTATATGTGTGAGCCATTTTATTTCTTCTAGGAATTCACTCTAACCATTGGCAAGATAAATAAAGTGTCTGAAAATGCAAGGAGACACAAAAACATAATCAGTAACTTACCTATGGCCAAAGAAATCTGAAAACAAATAATGATAGCATGGGAATAATATATTAACTAATATGTAAATATTTAATTCTGTATCCAAACCACTGTGATTATACCTTCTAGTTCCCCTGAAACTTTTCCACCTGAAAATTTTCAGATGCCAAAGAAAATCTTCATGCATTTCAAAATTAGAAATAGTAAAGACTGCATTCTCTTATGTCTGGCAAAAGAAAAAAAATCCACAGTTTAATAACCAAAATAGAAAAGAATAAAAGCCAACCTCTTGTAAATTTTGAAATTCTAAATTGAAACCAAAACTGAAATTTCATAATATATCAACTATGATCAAATTACTACATGTAAGATGACTATGACCATATTCAGACAAAAATTCATAGTTCTAAACATAGTCTAAGTAAGATCAAATGGAAGTTAAATACTCACTGCAAGAAATCTTAAAATTAAAACAAAAGGAAAGCACAAGAAAGAAAATGATCAAGTGAAACTAATTCAAGAACAGAAAAAGAGAATAAATCCAAGAGCTGGTTTTTCAAAAACACATACACATTAGAGAGCTATACCACCAGTTAGCCTAATCGAGTAATAATGGGCTAGTAATAGCTTACATTTATTGAGCACTTAATCTATCAGGCATTGGGCTTAGTACTTTATATTAAAATGTAATATGCATATATAACATACATAGCATATAGCGCTGTATATATATTATGAAGTAGGAGCTATTAGTACCCTCATTTTATATATGAGGAAACTGAAGAACAGGGATTAAGCATTCTTCTCCAAGGTCCCACAAATTGTGACTGAACAGTCAGATTCCAGATCACAAAATTAGAATTTAAGAAATTGAAACGATTATTTCACAAATGTGTAGGAAATTAAAATTTTGTAAATGATGCATATTAACATTAGAAAATTTTCAAACTTGGGGTGCCTGGGTGGCTTAGTTAGTTAAGCGTCCGACTTTCGCTTAGGTCATGATCTCACGGTTCGTGGGTTCGAGCCCCGCGTCAGGCTCTGTGCTGACTGCCAGCTCAGAGCCTGGAGCCTATTTCAGTCTGTGACTCCCTCTCTCTCTGACCCTCCCCTGCTCACGCTGTCTCTCTCTCTGTCTCCTAGAAATAAATAAACATTTAAAAAAAAAAAAAGAAAAAAGAAAATTTTCAAACTTGTAATAAGACTGGTTCAAAGATGCTTTCTAAAGAAACAAGCTCGTCTAGTTTTGTCCCCTAGCCTCTGCCCACTTTACAACAGCACTGCTTCCTCTGTGAGGTGTAAGGAAGGTGTCGAATGAACAACACAGTGGGAACACAAGGGAGCAGTTTCCCTAAACTGCTGGAAACCCTGCAGCTCTGAGAGAAAGTACATTAACACTGGAATCGGGCTTAATCCTTTTTCCTTGCAAAAAGATCATCTGAGGCATATCCATGTGACAGAAAAGGCAGGTCCCAGTTACAGCTTGTTGAAAGCATTGAAGGGTGCTAAATAAGTACAAAAGTTCACAGCATGAGTGTATTTCACTTTCTTTTTGAGCCCACAATAAAATGAGAACGAAGAAATTCAATAACAGTCACTCACCATCAAGTGTCCACCCTGCCAGTTTTCTGTGTTTGGTAGAGAAATACAACACGAGGTGGGTAATTAATTCTCCCATCTTGTGCACTCAGTACAGTGAACTACAGGGGCAGGTTTAAGTGGCAATTTTGGTTCAAATACCAGCTGAGCCACCAGTAAAGATGGTAAGTTCGTAAGGGGTTTGGATCATTTAGAGAAGTGTTTGTTTTCTGAGCCTGAGAGAGGGTGCTGTAATCAGAAATCTTTCATGCGGCACGCATTCCCGGCTCTTCAGATTCAATTGTTTTTTGATGGAGATACTGCAAATTATGAAAGCACAGCTCACGCCCTAGAAGTTTGGCAGCAGAATGAAGTTTTCCTTCTGGTCAACTTCACGCACAAGTCTGGGCTGAAAAGAAGCAGGATGAATCCACCAGAAACGAAATGTTTGAATCTGATTTTTTCTACTACTTTATATGAAAAAAATATATAGGAGACTGGCTTTCCAGCCTTTGAAATCAGTAATCTACTTTCAATTAAAGAGACTCTGTTTCATTTTAAAAACATTTTTCTGGTTTTGCTTTAGTCGGTGTTTCTTATTGCCCTATGTTAGAGGACAAAGAATGGTAGTCATAGTCAAAATTACTTGACTCATGTTTATTTTACCCCAATTTAGAAGCTCATGATTGCCAAGTTCATCCTGATGGTCAATATTAATTAACATTCACCCTGCACACAGCCATTTCCTGGTCTCCAGCTTAGCACTGTGAGAAAGGACAAAAACTGGGAATCTGAGAACTTGGTCTCCTGCCACTGGTCTCATTTTCTGAATGTTGACTGCTTGACCTATCAGATGCTCTCTGAACCTCAGTTTCTTTCTCCTTAAAGTGACTGAGTTGAGCTAGATGTTTGCAAAGGCCCTTTCAACTCTACCATTTTATCAAATCATCTTCCACTTATGTAAGGGGATGTGTGCATACCCTTTCCTTTATACTTTCACTTCCTGTGTTGCTAGGTGCTGTTTTTTCAAAGAGCTTCCCCATTCTCTTGCCTTGAATATCACTTCAATCCTCATAACTCTCTCTCTTATATATATACTATATCTCCATTTGCCCACTAGAAATTTCCACTTCTCTGTCCTATCATTTTTCATCAAACACTCTTTGCATGATTTGTCTCATTTAACCCAAACACTGATTCTATGAGTAAGACACTGCTATTACTCCTATTTTACAGATGAGGGAAATGTATGATTTCAGATCTGGGATCTTATCTCACTACATTTATTTGCCTCACCTTCTTATATAGCTGGTTTATTTTATTTTTTAAACCATCTGTCTGTCTGTCTTTTTTACAAGAACGGCTAAGAAAAAGCAAGTGTGAAACAGTGTCCTCAGTGGAGGAGGAATCATCCTTGTAAACACCAAAAAATGGAAACTTTCTTTCATTTCTGCTGCTCTGGCTTCTGCTCCATTGCATCCCTCCCCCTCACATGAAGGGAGCCCCCAGCCCAATTAGGGGTAACTAGCTCTCTTTAGAACCCAGGAGACTGGACTTGTCTCTTGTGGGCAGGGGCGGGGGTGTGGAGGGGGGAGCTGCCCTAGGCCAGAATTCCCATGGGCTGGTACGTTGGATTGACAGGGACAGCAGGAGTTGTAAACATCCTTTCCTATCTAAAAGTTAACACCTTTTAAGATCCATGGTCTCATAACCAAACCTGGCTTTGATTTAAACTATAGCTTTTATATGCTGTGAGCAGGAAGTGATGAGATAGAAGTCTTTCTACCTGCGCCCCTTCCCGGATCCTGGTGAGGACCCACCTGGAGCTGAGACCCCTGAGAAACATTCTCATACTCCATATGTCCTTTTGGGTTCTTTTGTCCCTCTTAGGCTCCTCCCCTGGCCCGGGATGAGGGAATCCCTTTCTTCCCCTAGAACTATACCATTACCAAATACTTAGACTCTATCCTCCACTCACCCAGTTTGAGGTCTCAAGTCTAATTACTGGTCCCTTCTAGCCATCACAAAACTGAATGTAAACGATTTGGTCATCTTGTAAATAAACCTTCAATGACTCTCTATTTCAGGCTTTTTGAGTCTGTCCAGGCTACTTAAAGTCTTCAAAACAGACACACATGTGGCCTCCTTGCCTGATATGTACTTCCAGTCCTTCTCTCTTATTCCCTTCTTTCACCCTCATGACCTCTCCTCCTTTTAAGAGTCCCTGTCTCAGCATGCCCAAGGACACCACAGATTCCACACTGTTATAGAATATAGACTCTCCACTGGTGCCTTTATTATTTCATGAGGCCACTTCTTTCTTTAAATGAAATATAAGCCTTCTGTATCCTAGCACTCCGTAAAGCTGAATAAATTGGTGTCTCCACCCACTACTAACCTCAGTGCCAAACATGTAAAAGAAGCTGAGTAAATGGTTGTTGACTGACAGAAAAAAGAGTGGATAATAAAAAATTGTTATGAATGGGATTTTTTCCAAAGGGAAGTGTTACTGTCTGGCTGTCTGGAAATAGGGACTAAGGGCTGTTTTGGTAGCTTTATATATGACTGTTCAGTGAGAGAGAAATTCAGTTTACCTGTGCATGTTTATCTCATCTAGAAAAGTAAAGGTAAAAAAAAAATGTAATCTCAGTGTTTATGAGAATCGCTGATGAATGACTATAGTCATCTGAAAGCAAAAAGCTGAGAATTCCAACTTTGTAAAAATAGCTTTAGACTCACATTATGAAACTGGAAGATTTTACGCAAATTAATAATACAAGTGATTTTTCAACTTCTATTGAGCAGGCAAGTAAATAACTAGAACTAGCAGAGTCAGCAGTTAGTTAAGTGGTTCTCCCAAATGCATCAAGGGCAAGGCCATTAATTTTCTCTGTTGTGGAGGTGGAGGATGATCCCAACACAATTCTTTCTACTTTTGGCCCAGTGCCCCGTATCCTTGACAAGAGTTTAGTTGGCAACGTTTGGTTAAAATACATTATGCCAGTGAAATTTTCCTTAGATTCTTTAACTAAGAAGAGACCCAAGGCAGAAGCACATAATTAATATTAGCTGGAGAAAACCCTTGCCTTTGGTCACTTGCTTTACTATGAAGTGGAGGGAACACATACATGTTCATCTGTAGGTCTTGGCTCCCCTCTCCTCATCAGAGGACTACTGTGAAGAAAAAGTGGGGTAATAAATGAGAAAGTGCACTGAGAAATAATACTGTCATATATAGCATATTGTCATTGAAGGTTGCTGGGTATAAAACAACAGGTCTGCATAGTATTTATTCCATTACACAATTTATAAAATGAAGTTTCAACTATGTACAGGCATTGTACTGTTGTACACATGGGAGACTGACTTGAATATGCCCATTTGGTACTAGAATAGTGACCACATAGGCCTTGGCCCAAAGCTCCCATGGAGGCTGGAGGTCTATATGAATCTTTGCCAGATCCTTCCAACATAATAATTCATGACAATATTAGCCACCTGTTCAAGGACCTTTCCCATCCATCATCCCCTTTTACCCTCACAATCACTGGGCGTCTGCTCTGTGGTGGTTCCCTTCCTCCTAAAGCAGTAAACCAACATGCAGCCCAGGCCTCACCACCACACAACCACACTGGAACTGCCCCAAAGGCCATTCTGCCCAAACTCTGTGACTAGAGAAAGGGTGCAGCTGCCTCTCTCATAGTTCAGGCCTGAGGTTTTGTAAATTTTGTATATTAGGGTGGGGGGGGGCAGCTGTTCTTTGTTGCCACTGTTCCATTTAGTGCCTATCTTGTTGCCTTTGGGCAACACTGACCCAAACACCACCTCTCTGGAGTGATATTATGCTCCCGACCTTCCTTTTGCCACTTATTATGTCTTGGTTGGTCTGTCCATGGGACTTGGCCATTTGTTATCATCCTGAGAAGGTGAAGGATGGACAATCTGAATTCTGAGAGGAGTTTTATGACTCACTGCTCTTGTTTCTATTGAGTTAGGCCACCATCATCTTGTAGCTGAACTAATGTGATGGATTCCTAATGAGTCTTCCTGTTTCCTCTCTTGCCTCCCTGCAGTCTATTTTCCAGCCATCAGCTGGGGATGTACTTTTGGAAATGAAAATCTTAAAGGGGGCTTGGGTGTTGAGGGGAAAGCCGGGAGACTTGAAACTTAAGAAATAGAAAACCAATGGTTCCAAGATAAAATTTAAAATTATTTTCTCTGTTTTTCAGATTCACCACAAAGCCTTTCTCCTGTTTTCTCTGCTGCCTCCTCACTTCTCCCATTTTGCCAGGCTCTCTTCTATCTTCCATCAGCCCTCAATTCAATTGTCACTCTGCAGGAAGCTTTCTTGGAGCCACAAGACCAGAAAGCTCCTGATGTTTCATGCTTCATTCTCTCAAAAATGTAGAAGCAATGATCACAATTCTAACTCTATAATTGATGAAAGGATTATCTCCTTAAAACCCTACACTACCTTAAAAAAATCAATTGTGGTAATGGTTGAACTACTCCATGAATATATGAAAAGCCATTAAATTGTATACCTGAAATGGGAGAATTGTACAGTACGTGAATTATATCTCAATAAAGCTGTCGTTAAAAAAAAAAAGACTTACATGAGAATGAAAGCTTTAGAGGAGGCAGGGAACTTGTCTATCTTGTTTATTATTGAAAACCTGGCACACAATAGGATGCCTTGCACACAGTGTGTGCCTAAATATTGGTTGAATGGTGGAGAATAGTGTGAGTAGATACCAGGGCTGTTCTGAGTGGGTCTGGCTTTTTAAGTGCTTTGTTTTTTTCTTTACTTTGAGAAAGGTTGGCTTTGATCTATTCCACCCTGATTATTTTAGTACTTTTTATGTAAATGCCCTTAGACCTCTGTCATACCACAAGGAGAAGCTGTGACCCTGAGTTTAGAGGTTCCAAGCCCATCAGAACCTGGAGTGTTTGCATTTCCTCCCTGAAATCCTGCCTCTGGTAGCACCGGGCCAACCCTATATCTGCAGATATAGCAAAATGATGTCACATGTCTCAGGCTTCCACACAGTGTTCTTACCTACAGTTCCTAGGGAAATACAGCTGATTACTGTCATTATCATTACTGTTTTACATCTCCTGACTGGTTTCTTTGTTGTTTGGTTTGACTCCACGGAGGTGCCACACACATTCATGTCAGCACTGAGGAAACTCTGTAACCAATATAAATCAGTCACAAAAGGAGCCATCAGAGGGAATTCAGACTAACCAAAGACCTTCTTTCTACAAAGCATTAACCTTAATTTATTTTAGAATTATTCTAAAGGGAACCAAACGCAATCAATGAGTCTGACCCATTTGGTTCCATCTCTTTCTACTTTCCTTTCTCTATCACTGACTCCAGATGAAGCAAAATACGCTCCAGTGATCATGCTCACCATTTGCATTGTAGCTAGAAAATCTGCCTTATTTGTGTTCCCTGGGTGAGTGTGTGGCAGCCTGGGACAACACTGAAATAGATGTGTAAGAAGAGCAGGTAGGTAAGTGTACTTCAGAAGGAGATTCCAATTGCAATTTTTTCTTTCCATCACAGATCCCTTTCCCAAGCAATACATCACTCTGATTTTGAAATTAGTGCCTGTGCAGACTGCCTGAGACCTAAAAGACTTTCCAACTGAAGCCCCTTGTGGCTTGTTTATGTAGGATATTAATGGGGCTGATTGCAGGATGCATCTTTGGGTAAAAATACCCACCAATGAATGTAAAGGTTCTGGGGAAGGAAAGCTAGAACTTCTGGTTTTTTTACTATAAAGTAACTTCCTACAAATTACTTCTGTCTTCTACCAGATGCCATCCAGGAGCACAGAGGTGGTGGGAACTGGAGTAATGACTCTGGTCTACACACATGCAGGATTCTCTGTATAACACTGCCAGATTGGTGTATTTCTGGAAACATGTACTTGCCCAATTGCTGAGATCTTTAAAAATTTATTTCTAGATTTCTAATTGTTGTATCCTAACAAAGTAATCCATTCATTCAAAAACATTGATTGAGCATGTTGTAGGCAATAGGGATCTAGTGGCAAACAAGACAAGGGAGGTCCCTCTCCTCAAGGAGCTGACATTCTAGTGTGGAGAACAATAAGAAGAGAACAATAAGGCAAGAAATACAGTGATGTCAGAAATTGAGGATAAAATGAAACAAAACCAGGACAGTGATTAGAGAGTTATGAAGAGAGCAAGAATACTTTAGGGAACATCAGAAAGGCTTCTGTGAGCAGGTAGCATTTGAACTGAATGATGGAAAAGAATCAGTTATCTTGATTAGAGAGAAGAGCAATTCAGGAGGAGGGAACTTCAAATGCCAGGATCCTGGGGCTGGAACATGTTAGTTGTGTGCATAGAACAGAAAGAAGTTGCTGGACCAGAGTGAACAAAAGGGAATGGGTAGATGTGAGTTTGGAGCAGGATTGGAGCCTAATCAAGTGGTGACCCTGCAGGCCTTGCTAGGAGTTTGGTTTTTAGTCCAAGTGTAGTGGGAAGACATTGGACAGTTTTAACCAGTGAGTGTCAGGGGTGATGTGAATGCCTTGGAGTGAAGAAGAAGAATTTGGGGGACTCATTGTAGGGTTAGAAACACAGGGACAGCCTCTAGTAAGACCAAGGTCAGTTGATGTTTGTACAGCATCCAATCCAAGGGCCAGAGATACTAGCTCTCACCAAACAATCTCCTTTGGCACGGGTTAACCAGTTGGCATTTAAGTTGAGACTAACTTTAAGAAAATGCAACTAAAAATCTTATGTGTCTTTAGCTATATATTTAATCAATGCCCTCCATCCTTTCCAATTTGTTGTGGCAACTTATATTGGATTCCCGAACTCAAGTGCTATTTCTTTTTAATGAAGAGGCGCTGGCCTTAATTAAGATGACTTGGCCACATTTGCAGAGTTAACATTCTACATTTAAAACTGCTGTCACCAAATTGCTGGGTACCTGAAGCCAGTCAGCCACCTCCAAAAGTTCCTGTCAGGAGATGGATAGACACCTAAGGGCTTCTGGGGGCCTCTTGTTAAAGTGCTGGACAAGGCTCTTCTGTGACATTTGTCATGGTTCTTAGAAGCAGAGAATTCTCAATTAGCCACATAGTCTGCTTTTGTAATCCAGTTCAAACATCATATCATCAAGTCATATACACTAAATTATAATTTTTTCTGCTGATTACAGATAAGAGATCCAAGCATCTTAAAATATGCTTTAAAATACTCCAAGGGAAGAATAAAAATCTTTACACTTAAAAAATCGCAGTGACCAACCATCATGATGTTTTTCCTATGATGTAAAGGAGCAAGTCTTTATGTTCTTCACAAATAAGGGTACTGCCTGGGTCAGAGTGGAGTGTGGGAGGTGAAAATGACTTCATGATGAGTTTTGGTTCTACTTTATTCTCTGCCTACTTATGATTTTCAACTCCCACTAGTGTTTTCCAGTAAGCTAATACTGAATTATAGCATTCTTTTCTTTAGCAAGGTCTCTTGACAGTTAGAAATAAGGTAATAATAATTGGGGGCAGGAGGAGGAAATGGATCTTTAACCAACTTTTATGGTCTGTGATAGATGGAGAAAGTAGAGCACATGGTTAGCGTTGAGCGAAGCCTAGGGACAGAGCCCGGTAATAGGTCTGACAAATTTAAAATCTATTCTACAATAAAAAAAAGTTAATCATCAAATTGCTTTCATAATAGTCCCTCAGAAGCAAGACATGATTCTGCCTATTTTTCAAGGAACCAGCAAGGAGGCTTTGGTGGTTAAACTCCACTGCTGGATCAGATGATGGCACAAGTGGGGACGACAGGGACTCAGATGATGGAACAGAAAAAACATCTGTCTCTGCCTTTCTTAGGAGTCTTTGGTGGATGTGGGTGGAGAAGGCGCTCTCTGGGGATGGCCTCTCCCAGCTAAGAAAAGCAAGACATGTTGTAGCAAGGCTTGGGAACCTTCAGTGCTCCCTTCCAGACAGACTTTCTCACCCAGATGCCACTTGGGGTACATTTTGCACCTTTAGTAGCCCTTTGGGTCGAAGGCCATCATCTCCAGGAGATTCTTGGTAAATGCATGCTCTAGACTAGTGGAACCAAATCATATAACCACATTGACATGGATTCATCAATGCAGGCTGCCTATGGGCAGGACCGAGAGGAAATTTCTGCCCATTTGCACTTTGCATTTTCATCTTCAAAACCTCTCATTTCCACTCCTCCTAAATACCTCTTCCCACCAGCTTTGCAACCTGAGTTTTGTCCTTCAGGCCCAACTTGCCTACAAGCATCATATCCAACCAGTTCCCCTTCTGGTCAGAAACCTTTCTTGAATCCCCACTGTTTACAGAATAGGGTTCAGACCTACTAAACTGTGTGTTGGGAAAAGTCCCAAAGCTGTACTCTGCAACTGACTAGCTCTCTACTAAGGGGAAAGTCCTACAGCCCATTTGATCCAGAAGCAGAGTGAAGGAACTATCAAGACCACATCCATCCTGTGCCTATGGGTACAGATGACAGGGAATATTTCTCTCCTTTTTTCATGTTGCAGTCTTTAGATTTGTTGAAATGTAAACTTCATGAACACATCTGGGATTCTCTATGTGTTTACCTATGTCCAGATAAATTCTGAAGAGGCAGAGGGAGAGCATGTACAAACGCATTACACCTACTCTTTCTCTACCCCTGTTTGAGGCTCCTCTATGCAAAATAGGAAATACAATACTCAGTTCAGTGGCTTGTACGTGGAAGTGACACTCTGTTATATCTGGTCCCAACACTTCATTTTATTCCCCTCCACGCTCCCTCTTACAGCTCTGTAAGCTCAGCTCAGCAGTGCCTAGAAGGGTGCCTCACATATTAGAAGCTTAGTTCTCTGTGAGAGAAAGCATGAAGGGGGAGGAGCAGAGAGAAAGGGAGAGAGAATCCCAAGCAGGCTCCACACTGAACTCACAAACCAGGAGATCATGACCTGAGCTGAAATCAAGAGAGGCTTAATCGACTGAGCCACCCAGGTGTCCCAATTCTGATTTCTTTTACTCACTTTGCTATGGGATATCTTTCCTCAAGTTCTCGCCACAAAAACAAAACAAAACAAAACAAAACAGAAAATGCATCTCTCCAAGTTTTGCTGTCCTGCTTATTTCTGCTCCATTAACACAGAATGGTCTGCCCTATGAATGGCCACAGCAGCCAGCCTGCCATCCTTCAGTGGGTTTCTTAGGGAGTGGGGAGTAATGCCATACCAATTAAATTTCATCTCTGCTCCCCAATCAGGTGTGGCAGATGGCTGGCCCAGGGAGCCAGCAGATCCATATTGAGTCTTTTACAGCACACCCTGTGTTCAAGGTTCATTTTGTTCAAGGGTACAATGGAACAAATGGATTCTTAATCAAAGTGAAAACCATAGGTGATCAAGGCTTCCACTTCCTCCAGCTCCACATTCCTCTGCCTCCAGCTCAAGGGTTACCAAGAGCACAACTCTGCCTCTGATAAAAAACAACAACAACAACAACAAAAAAAAAAAAAAAACAAAAAAAAAACCAATAGACCAGGCTTCCTACCAGATCCCTCCTGCCTGGTTGAGTTTGGGTGGTAATTCCCACTTAATTACTGCTTTATCACCATCATGGAAAATGATCTCCAGTTGTTTCTCACATCCGTCCATTGGAAGTTGCTTTAGCTAAAGCTCTCAAGCTACTCCAGTAAGGGATTGAAATGAGATTAAACCAAGAAAGATAATATAATACATAATAATACCCAGCATTGACTGAATATGTTGTGTGTCAGGTAATGTGCTAAGTACTTTGCATGAATTATTACTTAATTTAATTTTCATTGCAATTTTGTAAGGTAGAGCGGTGTATCTCCATCTTAGTGATGTAGAAACCAAGTCTCAGTGGGGTTCAACAGCTTTGTCAAGGTGATAGAGCTATAAAGTGGTAAAATTAGAATTCAGATCCAATTTGGTCTGCTTCCAGAGTCCATGCTCCTAACCATGTCTCAGTTCTCTGGGAAGAACTGAACCCCGGGCTTGTTTTCTCGAACTTTCCAACAGTATTTTCTTATTCTGCATCTTATCTCTTGCCTGTCTGTAAACAAATCATTGACTCACTCTGAACTTCAAGGTCCCAATGTAGAGAGGGTAAGAGTAAACGCATCACATGCACCCAGTGCTTTGTCAACATTGTGTCAGCCAGAGCAGAGATTCAGAAAGCACTAATTACATTTCTCAAGAGGAACCTCTACATGGACACTTTGATCTAAAATGTCTCTTGGTTTAGAGACATTTGGATGCACACATTCTGTGAAAGATCTCTTTTGCAAGTCACTTTATCCAATGTAAAGAATAGTCTTGCTAGTGAATGATATATAGTCAATGAAGTAAGCTGTTTCCTCTCAAAGATTTATGTTCTGGTAGTCAAGATGAGCCCACTCTGCTTGGTCAGCCTAGAGGGTGAAAAATGAGAGGCCAGGTGTGACTTCACAGTGAAGCATTTATGGGCAGCTTCACATTTACATCCTTGCTTGCTGAAGACCATGCAGGAGAAAAACCTTGTTTCACTTCTAACCCTCATACACCTAGGAGCAAATTGAACCCTTTCTGGTTAGAGTCTACTGAAGTTCTGGGGCTTCCTTATTCAATTTGATTTTTCCTCCTGGTTTCCTAGGGGCTTGTTTCAGGAGAGGCTTGAGAAATCATGCAGTGTAATTGGATGATTGGTATCCTTTAATTAAGGCAGCAAAATGCAACGTGCAGCACATTTTAGGTTGATTGTAGTAAGGCTAGGCAGTTGTCTGCTAGATAAAGTTCAGAGAGGCTTATTTTAATAACCTGCAAGGTGAAATTGCCATCTGTAGGTTGATCTGTGCTGTTAAAACTATGGGTTTGCATTTGTATGTGAGGCCTCCAAATGATCACCCCTTAATCTAGCCCCATGTGGGTCGTATCTTAGTGAATAATGATGACCAGTTCCTCGGTAGTCAGGAAATGCTCATTGCGTGGAATTAAATGATCTCTTGATAAATTTTAAATCAGTCTGGTTTCCTTCCAGCCCTCACAGCTATCCTCTTTAATCGTGCAGTTTGTGCCTAGTTGAATATTTAACTAATTTTACTACTAGATTAGTCAGAGCACAATTCAGGAAGTTAAGAAGGAAAGTATCCTTAAAATTCAACACATTCCTAGCTCAGATGTAAATTACTTTTAGATTACTTGGCATTTTGGAAAATGTGCTACAATTGTATTGAAAACCAAATGTGCAAAGATAAAGTTTTCCTTAATTTTAAAAATAAATGCTCAGAAAACTTGGGAGTATAGATAATTATAAGATATGTACATGGCTAGGGTGGAATCAAGTACTATTTTATCATGGTGATACTTATGCATCCAGATGGCATCCCATAGAAAGCTTTCTAAGAATTGCTATTCACAGGAACTTATCAAAGATGCTTTTGTTGTGTATCCTGATTCACATGTCTGGGTTGCTCCGGTCTCTTTAGTTGCACTTGGGACCATTTCTTTCTCTGGGGGCTCACCTGTCCCAGATTGTGTCAATTCAAGATAATGTGAAGAAATGACAACAGTGACCTATCTCTCAGAAGACAGGGATGATTCGATGAGACAATAGCATTGTCACTGTGTGTGTGTGTGTGTGTGTGTGTGAGAGAGAGAGAGAGAATAAAGAAACATATTCAGGACATATCTCTAAAGATATGTATTTAATAAACAGGATCCTGCAACAAAATATCACCTCACACATGTTAGGATGCCTCTTATCAAAAAGATGAAAGATAACAAGTGTTGGGGAAGATATGGAGAAATGGGAACACTTGTACACTGTTGGTGGGAATACATATTGGTACAGCCATATAGAAAACAATATGGAGGCTCTGAAAAAAATTAAAACTAGAATTAACAATATAATGATTCAACAATTCTATAGATTACCTCAATGCTCACCATGGTAAATGTCATCACCATACAATGTTATTACAAAATTATTGACTATTTCCCTATGCTGCACTTTTCATCTCTGTGACTTATTTATAACTGCAAGTTAGTACCTCTTAATTCCCTTAATATGTTTTGTTCATCCTCCCTCCATCTCCCCTCTGGCAAAAACAAGATATTTTTTGTATTTAAGAGTCTGGTTTTTTTGTGTGTTTGCTTTGTTTTTTAAATTCAAGTATAATTAACATACAGTGTTATATTAGTTTCAGGTGTACAATATAATGATTCAGTAATTCTATACATTACTCAGTGTTCATTATGATAATTATACTCTTAATCCCCTTCACCTCTTTTACCCATCCGCCCACCTACCTCCCCTTTGGAAACCATGAGTTTGTTCTCTTTAATTAAGTCTTTTTTGGGGGGAATCTTTTTTCTTTGTTCATTTGTTTTTTAATTTTTACATTCCACATATCAGTGAAATCGTATGGTACTTATCTTTCTCTCACTGACTTATTTCACTTATACCCTCTAGATCCATCCATGTTGTTACAAATGGCAATATCTCGGGGCGCCTGGGTGGCTTAGTCGGTTAAGCGTCTGACTTTCGCTTAGGTCATGATCTCGCAGTTTGTGGGTTCGAGCCCCGCGTCGGGCTCTGTGCTGACTGCCAGCTCAGAGCCTGGAGCCTGTTTCCGTCTGTGACTCCCTCTCTCTCTGACCCTCCCCTGCTCACGCTGTCTCTCTCTCTCTCTCTCTCTCTCTCTCTCTCTCTCTCCTAGAAATAAATAAAAATATTTAAAAAAAAACAAAAACAAAAACAAATGGCAATATCTCATTTTTGATGGCTGAGTAATATTCCATTATGTGTATATAATATATATAACATCTTATTTATCCATTCACCTGTCAATGGACATTTGAGTTACCTCTATATCTTGACTATTATAGATAATTATGCAATTAACCATGGTGCATTAATTATACTTAAAAAATTAAAACTAGAACTGCCATGTGATTCAGTAATACCACTTCTGAGTGTATATACAAAGGAAAGAGATATCTTAAAGAGATATCTGCTTTTCCATGTTCATTGCAGCATTATTCACAATAGCCAACATATAGAAATGACCTAAATATCCATCAATGGATGAATGGATAAAGAAAATATGTGTGTATATGTGTACACACACACACACACACACACTGGCATATAACTTAGCCTTAAAAAAGAAGGAAATCTGCCCATTTGTGACAATATACAGATAAACCTGGAGGACATTATGCTAAGTAAATAAGTCAGACACAGAAGGACAGAATTCACTTGATCTCACTTATATTTGGAATCACAAATAGACTCACAAAGAGACTGAGAGAAGAACGGTCATTGCCAGGAATTTGGGGGAGAGGGAAATGGGGAGAGGCTGTTTAAGGGGTGCAGAGTTTCAGTTATGCGAGATGAATAAGATCTGAATATATAATGTACAGCATGGTGACTATCGTTAACGATATTGAGTTGTATACTTGACATTTTCTGTGAGGGAAGACTTCAGGGTTCTTCTCACATACACACAAAAGAAAATGGTGATGGATGTGAGATGATGGATGTTAATTTTGATTGTTTGTGGTGATCATTTCACAGTATTCACAATATATAACAAAGTATCACAAAGCATCAAGTTATACACCTTAAATATATACATTTTTATTTGTTAATGAAATCTCAACCATGCTGTTATAAACAAACAGGCAGGGTCCTTTGAGGACTACTTGATTTCTCCCATGGCCTTCCCTGACCTGCCCAGTTCACAGTGCCTCTGTTGTCCCCTAACCCTGGTAACTCTGGTAACATTCTCCTTCTGAACCACACCTCCTGGCAGCATTGATCTATACACTACTGTTCTCAGGTATGTCTTTCTTGTCTCCTTTGCCAGCCTATTAGCTCCTTGATAGTAGTAACTACATAGGAAATAGTTTCTCTACTCCTCATAATACCTAGGTCACAGATCCATACACATGGTCATGAACTTAGCTTACTGGAGTCACTATTAGGAGGAAAAAGAGCAATTTCCTTAGTCTTCTGTTTACCTGGAAGTAAGACTGATGTAGACCTGGCTTCTCACTATGAATCTTGTGAATTTTTGGGCTGCTTCTTAAAAGCCTCAAAAGCCATGAATGGCCTGAAAGTGAGATCATGTGGCTGCTTTTGTTCCTTTCTCAATAAACTCAAGTTAGCTATGAAGGCTAGGAGGAGTTCTCAGGAATTTGGCTTTCATCTTGTATGACAGGGAGCTATATGCAGAATAATGTTCTTTTCCACAAAGCTGTCTACTGTTAAATGATTGAACACCACTCATAATTTTTTAGAGGAGGGAAAGCACCAAGCCTGTTGTGCACGTGGTATCTTTTAAATGCTATTTTTTCTTATTCTTTTGCTATTTGAGCTTAATTTTAAATGGATTTTCAAAACTAATGAGAGTATTTAAAGTAGTTTCTTTCTGAAACAGTTCAGTTTTCTTAGGAAGTTTGTAGAAAACCTTAAGATATATAATGCTACCGTGGTTTGGGAACTCATACCAATTTTACAAGATAAATACACCTGAGAACAATGATGCATAGATCAGTACTGCCAAGAGGTATGGTTCAGATGGTAATTCTTACTAAGTCATAGAAATTATCTAAGTCTGAATCCATATACTTAGTGTTATTCAGAACTTGAGCCATTGTTCACATTTAAATTTAGTCTCCAAATTAAGATGCTCAATAACATGGGGTTGGAAATATAAAAAGAGCAGTAGTGGTGGTAGAATTAGGAATAGATAGAAATCATTATCAGATGCTGATCACTAGGGATATTCTCTGAATATGTACCACCTCCAAATAGCTGGCTCCATTCTTGCTCAGCTCCTTGACCTAGCTAAGTATTTCAGCATTACCAATATGGCCCAGCGGAAGGACAAAGTTGAGAAGAAGGCTCTGTTGTTCTTTTCTTTCTAACTAGAAGTCTTTCTAGTTTAGCTTAACCATTTTCTAATTATTTCTATAGACTCCATTACTTTAGAAATTTATTTTTTTAAGTTCATTATTTTGAGAGATAGAGAGCAAGTGGGGTGAGGGGTAAAGAGAGAGGGAGTGAGAATCCCAAGCAGGATCCGCACTGTCAGTGCAGAGCTCAATGCAGGGCTAGTACTCAGAAACCATGAGATCATGACCTGAGCCCAAGTCAAGAGTCCATCGCTCAACTGACTGAGCCATCCAGGAGCCCCTCTTTAGAAATTTAATATCTAAGTTGAAATTCCCTGGGCTAAGTATGTCATTTAGATATTATTGTGTAACAAATCACTCCAAAAAAAAAAAAAAAAGTAAAGCATTTATGTAACTTATGATTCTGTGAGCTGATGGGATAATTCCTTTGCTCTCCTCTGGGCTTGCTCACGCACCTTTGGTCAGCTCTGGGTCAGATAGGTGCCTGCAGATATTGGCTGGGACTTTCAAATGTTGGAAGTCAGCTGGCTGTCAGCTGATTTAAGAAGGTCTAAGTCTTCTCCAAGTTCAGAGAATCCAGCTTGCTCACACTGCAGTAGCAGGGGTCCAAAGACAGAGAAGCAGTGAACAAGATCTCTTGATGCTTAGGTTCAGAACTTGCACAGTGTCACTTCTGCCCATTTTGTTGGACAAAAGAACTCCCCTCGCCAGCCCAGATGCAAAGGGTGAGATAGTAGACTCTAACTCTGGAGGGGAGAGGCCAGAAGTCACATTGCAAAGAGCATGGATACAGGCAGGGTAAAGAATTGTGGGTTTAGCTTTTGTTTACAGTTTATCACATTGGGAAAATTTTATACATATACAAATACAAACAAAAAAATCTTATTTTAGCTACTAAAATGTGGGAGCAATGATCAGAGTGCAAAATTGGGTGTCAGAATTTAAAAGATGTTTTTCCTGCACTCCGATTTTAAGTGTCCATTCTCTCAGGGTTTGACCTTGGTTATTTTCCTATTGTTGCTCTCTTTTGCTACATTTTCAAAGGACTGGGGATTTCAAATGCCTGAGATCATCTGAGATCATTTAAGATCCAGATCTTAAATGTGTGTTTGGAATCTCTGGCCTGAGTAATTGATTACTTTTGGCTACAATAGTTTAGTTTTTCTAAGATGTTTATACTCAGTGTTTCTTTGTACCATTTAAGAAAGTCCTGTCTTCTAATTTAGTAGCATTAAATTAAAAATGTTTTTGAAACAGTGTTCTGGGTGAAAAATAAGGAGATCTGGCAATATTTGTGAGCTTTCAATTTGCAACTACCATGAAAGTCTTTTATTCTTTTCTTTTCTTTTCTTTTCTTTTCTTTTCTTTTCTTTTCTTTTAATTCAGTATGGTTACGATACAGTGTAATATTAATTTCAGGTGTATACTATAGTAATTCAACACTTTCTTACATCATCCTGTTCTCATGATGACAAGTGCACTCCTTAATCCTCATCACCTATTTTACCTATCCCCCCACCGAAGTTCCTTCTGGTAACCATCTTTTTGTTCTCTATGTTAACAGTCTATTTCTTGGTTTTTCTCTCTCTCTTTTCCTTTGCTCCTTTATTTTGTTTCTTAAATTATACATATGAATGAAGTCATATAGTATTTGTCTTTCTCTGACTGACTTATTTCACTTAGCAGTATACTCTCTAGCTCTAGCTCCATCCATGTCATTGTGTCTTGGACTCCAGGCCAGGGGTGGCCGACTCACCGACCAAGGCAGATAAGATCTGAGTGAACTGCTGGGTGTGTTGTCTCAGAGGTGATAGAAAGTGGGGGAATCCAGTGGTAAACCAGCAATTCTTGTCATTTGCTGCATGTTAAAATCACCTGGGGAGCTTTGAAAAAAATGCCCAGGCTGTTTTCTAGACTCATTAAAACAGAATCCCTGGGAATGGAAAACAGATATCTGTATATTTTTAAAGCTCTTCAGGTAATCTCAATGTGCAGCCTGATTGATTTATGAACAAATGAATTAAGCCAGGATGTCTCAGTCTTTGATGTGCAGACAAATGACCTGATGGAGATTCAGATTCAGATTCATCAGGCTTAAGGTGGGACTGAGATTCTGCATTTTTAGTGAGTTCCTTCCTGAGTGATGCAGTTGGTTTTCAGACCATACTACGAATAACAAGACCTCAAAGAGCCAGCAGATAGTTTTGTGGGTTTCTTTTCTTTTCTCTTTCTTTCTTTCTTTGTTTCTTTCTTTCTTTCTTTCTTGTCAGTCTATTGCATATTTAAACACAAATTGAGTAAATTTCAAAATTGAGAGATTTCTCATAAAAATTCATATTTCTGATTTCTCATGAAAAAAGTGAACGATCTCATGATACCAGCTCTGCATTTCCACACAGATTAGCACTGAAGAATGACTGCCCCTGATAAGAGGGTGCAAGTAATTCACCAAGGGAGGTTTTGAAGTGTTTTTCCCTGTGTTTGTTTATGAATAGGATAAATGTATCTTTTTCCATAGACTGGCAGATATATATACAACACACAAGTGCACGTGTGTAAGCTCAGCAAACACCATAAAGGCATAAGCCAAGTAATGAAGTGGGAAAAGGTGAAAGGAGAATAATTCCTTAAAACTTAGATCTGTGTATCAGTAAGGACCCTAACTGGTTCATGAGAAGCCTACTGGAGCTCTTTAAGGGGATAAAAACAAGTGAGGGGGAATTTAGTATATACGGGTAGCTCATGGATCCATGATGCAGCTGGGGTTCAGAAAAGAATAAACTCAAGGACATGGATGTCATCAAGGCAGACATTCTCTTTGACTTGATCTTGGCTCCCCTCTGCACATCTTCCTTTATTCCATGTCCTTGCTTCCTCTGTTCTATAGTTCACCTGGTGTAAGACATGGCCATCAGCAATAACTGGGTTTACATGCTGAGGATCTTGCTATGAGTCCCACTCCATATTCCTGAGGAAGAGATTATGACCGGCTCAGCATGGAGGATGACCTGAGAGGCTTCTGCTACTCTAAGGAAACTTGCTGCAACTGAGCAGGAAATTGAACCCTCCCACCAGAGAGGGAGAGCCTAATGTTCTGGAAGTCTAAAGTGACCCCAGGCCAACCTAGAGGCAGGGGACAGACATGAAGGTCTATAGACTCCTTCACTCATGAGGCATCTTTGCCTTTTACAGGAGGAGGGGCCAATTGTGGAGTTAACTGTAATAATGATAATACCTGAGGATGAAGCAAGAGGAGCAGGTACTAGCTTCATTGATTTCTCCCCTCTCCAAAATGCAATGCAAAGCATGAAAATGACATAAAGATGTCATTTCCTGACATAGGCAAACTTTTGTGTTATAAGTGTGACTGTGTGAGTAGCATTAAGTAAATAACCCACAGAAATCACCTCCAGAGACAAATTTAAGGGAACTCAGCCAAAAGTACGCAAGGCAGAGGTGCTCCTGCTGAATTTCAAAAGGTGAAGAAACTAGGTGAAATGTGAAAATAGGAAAAGAGAAAAGTGTTAATAAGCCAGGTTATTGAGGAATCTGAAAAGTCGTTCATAAAAGTGTGTGTTTACTCCCCTATAATGAGATCTGGGATTATCTGTAAAAACATTTAGCTCTGATTGTTTTAAAGAGAAGAGATAAAATGTTGAATATGTGGCACCCTGGAGTGTGCCATTTTTCCTTATTTCAAATGATAATCCTAATGAAACACCTATAATGTGTAAGAGATCAAGTCATATAGCTTCCCATCAGAGAGTGCAATTGAGAACAAAGGCACAGATGTTGTATATTCAAATGACGAGGTGAAAGCAGATTTGAGGATAGAAGAAACTAAAGTGCCTCATATAAGACTATATGAATACTCCCACCTGGTCCTAGGACTCACCTGTCTGACTTTGATCAAGATGTTTCATAATGCATAGGGCCAAGTGCTGAGTCTATCTTATAAGTTAAAATATACCCCAAGGCTCTTTCTTGAGATCTGAAAAATGTGATTGTACTAATAATTATAATGAGTCATTGAGCCAAGACTAGTGGTCCCAGAATGTTGCCTTACAAAGCTGAGAGAATGCACATCCATATGTGGGAGGAAATATTGAAATCCCATTTGTCTTGGGGTAAAATCTTCGGTAAAATTTGTCAGGGGTCCTAAAGCTTATATGTTTATCTTTGGCTTTGTATTAAATCTATAGGTACTGGCCATTCTTTCTGGAAAACTAAAAGTGGTACCTTCTCCCAAATAATTTCAGGTTAGGTTTGATTTCTACAAAAGTCTAGTGGATTCACATGGAGACAGACATGGAAATGTCTCCCTGGCTCCTTTTTCCTCCTCCCCTTCCTCCCCTTCCTTTACATAGAATCAGGCCCTTGTAAAAATGCATTCAAATAAATCCGAGTGGTACCCAGAACAAAAATTCATTTTCATTGAGGCATGCTTCTTTCCACAAGGAAGGCTATGCAGACAACTAAATCCTGCTTGGTGAGGTCTCTGGAATGAGAACAGGAAAAGGTCTACCAACCTCTTATTACCTTTGCTGGCGCGGCTGTCTCTCTTCCCTTAGCCAGTGAGTGGGACTTTGCTCTATTTGGCTTAAACACTCCCTTTTTGAAAGGCCAAACTGCCCTTTCACTTATGCTGATTACACTAACATTTGCACCAAATACTTTCTGGCTGTTCCAAGCAGGCAAATTCCAGCAACCTCCAATTTCTGCATTCACACGTAGTGATTTTTTTCTGAATATTTTTTATTAATTAATTAATTAATTAATTAATTAATTTTTACAAATAGTTTATTGTCAAGTTGGTTTCCATATAACACCCAGTGCTCATCCCCACAAATGCCCCTCTCCATGCCCATCCCCCCTTCCCCCCCATCCATCAGTCCTCAGTTTTTGTCAGCATTCAAGAGTCTCTCACGGTTTGCCTCTCCCCCTTTCCCCCACTATTTGCCCCCTTCACACGTAGTGATTTTTAAGAGTCTTTCACGGAATAGGAAACATCTACCTTTTCTTGATAGGAAATTGGTCTTTACGCCCTTCTGAAGAAATCAACTGGAGAGACAGTTTGAATCACTCTCTTCATTAGTGACTTCTTAAATTGTTCATAAACCCAGGATCCTTGTGACTTTTGAAGTAGTGAATGCTTTCAAAAATAGACCTAAAAATATTTCTTTTTGTGCTTTGTATGCTTCACCTAAAGAAAAGAATAAGGAAATGACTAACCACAAAAAGAAAAAAAAGAAGAGAGAAAACCAGGAAAATGAGGTGAGCGACAGAATATCTATAAATAGATATAGATGGATTGACGTTGTGCAATAAGAAAAAACAGTAAGTGTATGATGGGGGTAATTCTGATAAATGCTCAGTAAATTGATGAGCTGGGAGGCAGAGATGCAAGTGAAGTGAAAAGTTCCAGAAGTTTTAAAATGAGGTGAGTATGAAATTGACTATGAAGAAGAGGGAGTGAGGGTATGAAGTAAAAGATCCCACATCACTATGGTCATGTAGAAACCGTGTGCGCCATGGGTCCCCTACAATGGCTCAGTTAAAATTACACTGGCATTTAAGGGTTAAAACACTAAACTAAACAAGATACAACAGGAACATTGTGTAATGATAAAATCAGATATGCTTGCACTGAAAAGAAGAGTAACTAAAGGCAGATAGTCAGGAAGAACTGAAAAGAATTTAATTAAAGTGGGCACTCAACCATCTCTGTCAAAATCCTAATGATCGTTTTATTTTATTTTTTAAACTTTATTTATTTATTCTGAGAGTGAGAGAGAGAAATTGAGCAGGAGAGGAGTAGAGAGAGAGAATCCCAAGCAGGCTCTGCACTGTCAGTGCAGTCTGATGCGGGGCTGAAACTCACAAACTGTGAGATCATGACCTCACGAAACCAAGAGTTGACTGCTCAACTGACAGACCCACCCACCTAGGTGCCCCATACGATAGTTTTAGATAAAAGAAGCACTGTGCAGGTAGTATAGAGAGTTTCCTTATACCTCGTATTCAGTTCCTCCTATTATTAACATCCTACAGTATTATGGTACATTTGTCACCATTAATTAACCAATATATTTTATGATTTTTAACTGAAGTATAATTGATATATAATATTGTATTAGTTTCATGTGTACAACAAAGTGACCCAGCATTTGTGTATGTTGCAAACTAACCACCACAATAAGTTTAAACAATTTTATTTTTATTATTTTTTTAATGTTTTTTTTATTTATTCTAGGAGAGAGAGAGAGAGACAGCGTGAGCAGGGGAGGGTCAGAGAGAGAGGGAGTCACAGACTGAAACAGGCTCCAGGCTCTGAGCTGGCAGTCAGCACAGAGCCCGACGCGGGGCTCGAACCCACGACCCGTGAGATCATGACCTAGGCGAAAGTCGGACGCTTAACCGACTAAGCCACCCAGGCGCCCCACCACCACAATAAGTTTAATTACCATCTGTCACCACACAAAATTAATACAATATTATTGCCTGTATTCCCAATGCCTTACATTATGTCCCTGTGACTTGATATATTTTATAACTGGAAGTTTGTACCTTTTCATCTCCTTCATCTGTTTTGCCTCTCCCTTAAACCCCCTTCCCTTCTGGCAATGGCCAATCTATTTTTTGCATCTATGAGTCTAGGTTTTGTATTGTTGTGTTTATTTTGTTTTTTAGATTGCACTTAATGAAATCATCTGGTGTTTGTCTTTCTCCGTCTGACTTATTTCACTTAGCATAATATCCTCAAAATTCATCAAGTTTGTCACAAATGGCAAGATTTTGTTATTTTTTATGACTGAGTAGTATTCATTATGTGTATGTATACTACATCTTTATCCATTTATCTATTGATGAACACTTAGGTTGTTTTCGTATCTTGGCTGTTGTAAATAATGCTGCAATGAACATAGGGGTCCATTTATCTTTTTAAATTAATATTTTGAGTTCCTTTGCATAGACATGCAGAAATGGAACTATCATATGATGGTTCTAGTTGTAATTTTTAAAGAGACCTCCATAATGTTTTCCACAGTGATTTCACCAATTTACATTCCTACTAACAGTACAGAAAACTTCTCTTTTCTGCTCATTCTTCCAAACACTTGTTATTGCCTATCTTTTTTAAATTTAACTTTTATATTCATTTTCTATAAAACTTGTTTAAATGTTTATTTTTGAGAGAGAGAGAGAGTGAGTGAGTGAGAAATAGAGCAAGTGAAAGAGAGAGAGAGAATAAGTGGGGGAGGAGCAGAGAGAGAGGGAGACAGTTTGAAGCAGGCTCCCGGCTCTGAACTGTTGGCACAGAGCCGGACACAGAGGTCAAAGTAACGAACTGGGAGATCATGACTTGAGCTAAAGTTGGATGCTTAACCAACTGAGCCACCCAGGCACTCCTTTATATTTAGTTTTAATAAAAGTAAAGTTGACATGCAATATTGTATTAGTTTCAGGTGCACAACATAGTGATTGACAATTATATACCAAAAATAAGTGCAGTTACCTTCTGTCACCATACAAAGCTATTACAATATTATTGTTTATATTCTCTATGCTGTACTTCTCGTCCTTGTCATATATTTATTTTATAACTGGAAGTTTGTACCTCTAATCCCCTTCATCTATTTCTCTTATCCCCCTTCCACTCTCCTCTGGGAACTATCAATTTGTTCTTTGTATTTATGAATCTGTTTCTCTTTTGTTTGTTCATTTTTTTAGACTTGTCTTTATCTGTCTTATTTTACTTAGCATAATGCAATCTAGGTTCATCCATGTTGTTGCAAATGGAAATATTTCATTCCTTTTTATGGCTGAATAATATTCCATTGTACATATATACCACTTTTTAATCCATTCATCCATCAATGGACACTTGGGTTGCTGTCATATCTTAGCTATTATAAATATTGCTGCAATAAACACAGGGGTGCTTATATCTTTTTGAATTAGTGGTTTTCTTTTCTTCATATAAATACTGAGAAGCAGAATCTTTATTTTTAATCTTTTGAGGAAACTCCATACTGCTTTCCACAGTGGCTGCACCAATTTACATTCCTGTCAACAGTGCATGAGAGTCCATTTTCCTCCATATCCCTGCCAGCACTTGGTTTTTGTTTTTTTTTTTTTGATATTAGCCATTGTGACAGGTATGAGGTAATATCTCATTGTGTTTTTGATTTGCATTTCCCTGATGATTAGTGATGCTGAAAATCTTTTTATGTGTCTGTTTGCCATATGAGTGTCTTCTTTGATAAAATGTATCTTCAGTTCTTTGCCCATTTTTCAGTCAGATGATGATGGTGCTGATTTTTGATGCTAAATTTTATGAATTCTTAATGTATTTTTGATATTAACCCTTTGTTGGATCACCCCCTTCCCCTCTTCCCACCCCCATCAGCCCTCAGTTTATTCTCAGTATTCAAGAGTCTCTCATGGTTTGCCTCCCTCCCTTTCCCCAACTATTTTTTCCCCTTCTCCTCCCCCATGGTCCTCTGTTAAGTGTCTCCTGTTTCACTTATAGGTGAAAACATATGGTATCTGTCCTTCTTTGCCTGTAAAGTCCCCTACTATTATTGTATCACTGTTTCTCCTTTTAGGTCTATTAATATCTGCTTTATATATTTTGGTGCTCTTACCTCAGGTGTTTACATATTTACAAAATGTTATGTCTTCTTGCTGGATTGATCCCTTTATCATTATGGAATACTCTTCTTTGTCTTTTATCACAGTTTTTGCTTTAAAGTCTATTTTATCTAATATGAGTATAGCTATACCTGGATCCCATCCAGGACACAAGATTATATTTATTCATCATGTATCTTCAGGCTCCTCTTAGCTGTGGCAGTTTCTCAGAATTTTGTTTTTGATGAATTAGACCATTGTTTATTTACTTGTTTTGTTTTGGTAACAGAGATATAATTTATCTCTGAGATATATTTATATACCATATTTACTGAGATATAATTTATATACCATACAATTTACATACCAATATTTTTTAGTATATCAACAGAATTGTGTAACTGTTATTGCAATCAATCATCACATTTAAATAACCCTAAAGATAAATATTGTTCTCTGTTAACCCTCCTAACTTGCCCCCCACAAACTTCCTATCCCTTCACCCCTATGCAACTGTTAGTCTACTTTCTGTCTCTGTGGGTTTGTCTAATCTGGATATTTCACAAAGATGAAATATAATATGTGACCTTACTTATCAAAATGTTTTCAAGATTCACATATGCTTTATATCAGCACTTCATTCCTTTTTATGGCCAAATAACAATCCATTGTCTGTATTTACCACATTTTGTTTATCCAAACATCAGTTGATGGACATTGGGGTGGTTTCTATTTCATGAGTATTATGAATACTGCTACTAATTTCCTTCAACATTGTATAGTTTTCAGTGTACAAGTTTTGCATATTTTAGTTAAATTATTTCTATGCATCTTATTCATTTTTATGTTATAAATAGAATTGCTTTTCTTAATGTCATTTTCAATCGATCATTGAAAGTACAGTTGACCTTTGAATCATGTGAGAGTTAGGTATGCTAATCCTACCATCCACAGTCAAAATTCTATTTATATATTTTGACTCCCTTGAAACTTAACTAATAGCCTGGAAGCCCTGCCAATGACATAAATAGTCAATTAGCACATATTTTGTATATGTATTATATACCATATTCTTATAATAAAGTAAGGTTGAGAAAATAAAATATTATTAAAAAATCATAAGGAGGAGAAAATACATTTATAGTACTATACTGTATTTATTAAAAAAATAAACCTACATATAAGTGGACCCATGTAGTTCAAATTTGTGTTGTTAAAGGGTCAACTGTATACAGAAACACAATTGTTTTTGTGTATTGTTCTTGTATCTTGCAACCCTGCTGAACACATTTACTAGCTCTATTAGTTTTTGTGTGCATAAATTGTTTTATAGAGTTTTCTTTTTTCATTTTTTAATTTTTTTATAGTTTATTGTCCAGTTGTTTTACATATAACACCCAGTGCTCATCCCAACAAGTGCCCTCCTCCATCTTCTTTTTTTTTTTTAATGTTTATTTATTTTTGAGAGAGAGAGAGAGGGACAGAGTGTGAGTGGGGGAGGGGCAGGGAGAGAGGGTGACACAGAATCTGAAGCAGGCTCCAGGCTTTGAGCTGCCAGCACAGAGCCCCACGCTGGGCTCAAACTCACAAACCACTAGATCATGACCTGAGCTGAAGTCAGATGTTTAGCTGACTGAGCCACTCAGGTGCCCCTAGAGTTTTCTATAAGATCATATTATTTATGTGTAGAGATAGTTTTACTTCTTTTACAAACTGAATGCCTTTTATTTCTTTTTCTGTATTAATCGTTCCAGCTAGAACCTCTAGTACAATGTTGAATAGAAGTGGTCAGAGCAGGCATCCATGTTTTGTTCCCGATCTTTGGGAAAGCATTCACTCTTTCACCATTAAGTATTATGTTGGTTATGTGTTTTTCATAGATGCTCTTTGAAAGGTTGAGGAAAGTCTCTTCCTAGTTAATCATGAAGGAATGTTGAATTTTCTCAATGTTTTTCTGCATTTATTAAGATGATTATGTAGTTTTAAAAAATTATTCTATTGATATGGTGTGTTATATTGATTATGTTATGTTCATATGTTGAGCCAACCTTAGATTCCTGACATAAAAATCTACTTGTTCATGATGTATAATCCTTTCTATATGCTGAAGAAATCTGTTTGCTAGTACTTTGTTGAGGAATTTTGCATCTATTTTCATGTAGTTTTCTTTTATAATGGTATCTGTCTGGTTTTGGTATCAAAGTAATCAATATTCCTTCCTTTTCTATTTTTGAAAGGAGTTTGAGGAGGATTAGTTTTAAATATTCTTTAAATGTTTAGTAGAACTAATCAGTGAAGTGATCTGATTCTGAGATTTTTTTTGTCAGAAGTATTTTGATTAGTAACTTTAATAAGTCTTTAACTTATTAATCTTATTAATCTTTAACTAAGTAATAAGTCTTTAACTTATTATTCAAAATTTCTATTTCTTCTTGCACCAGTTTTTAAATTGTCTCTTTCTAGAAGTGTGTCCACTTCACCTAAGTTATATGATTTGTTGGTATAAACTATTCATAGTATTCTATTATCATCCTTTTTATTTCTGTAAAGGTTGGTAGTAATGTGCTCTCTTTCATTCCTAACTTTAAAAATTTGAAACTTATCTAAAAAGATATATATTTTTGAGTTATTTTCTTAGTAGTTTACCTGATAATTACCATGAACAGTCTTAACTGATACCAATCTAACTTGGACATCAACTTAATTTAAATGTATATAAAACTTGCCTCCTATATAAGCTCTGTTTCCCCACTTCTTTCTGCTGTTATTGTCACAAATCACATCTTTCTACAATGTGTGTCCATCAACCTAGATTTATAATTCTTGCTTTATGTAGTTTTTTAAAATAAGACAAGAAAAAAAGGAGTCACAAATAAAAAATACATTTGTAATGTCATTTATATTTAACTTTGTAGTTAACTTTACTGGTGCTCTTTATTTCTTTATATGGACTCAAGCACTGCCTAATGTCCATTCATTTTTACCTGAAGGGCTCGCTTCAGTATTTCTTGTAGGGCAATTCTGCAAGCAGTAAACTCCCAGCTTACCTAGGAATGTAAAAAATCCCCTTTCATTTTTTTGAGGAATAATTTTGCTGAATATAGAATTCTTGGTTGACAGGTTTTTTGTTTTGTTTTGTTTTAGCACTTTCTACATATTGTGTCATTGCCTTCTAACCTCAAGGGTTTCTGATGAAAAATCAACTATTAATCTTATTGAAAACCACATTTTATGAATAGTGACTTGCTGTTTTACATATTCTCTTTTTGTCTTTGGATTTCAACTGTTGCTTATGATGTCTAGATGTGGATCTCTTTATATATATTTTACTTGGAGTTTATTGAGCTACTTTGATGTGTAGATTCATTTCTTTCACCAATATTTGATAAGTTTTCACCCATTATTTCTTTGAATATTCTTTTTGCCCTTTTCTCTTACTTTTTCCTCTCTCTTTCAGGGAGAAATTATTATTCTTGTGATTATTATTCTTGTATTTTTCTTGTGATGGTATGCTTGATGGTGCCACCAAAGATCCTTACATATCTTTGAGATTCTGTTTATTTTGCCTTATCTAAAAAATTTTTTTCAGACTTAATAAACTCAATTGATCTTTGTTCATGTCCACTGATTCTTTCTTTTTCCTCCTTATATCTGTATTATACCTTAATTGAGCCCATCTAGTGAGTTTTTAATTTCAGTTAGTATGCTTTAATCCAGCTTTTCTATTTCCTTCCTTTCTATAGGTTCTTTTTATTGATATTTTCTAGTTGTTCTCCTGATTCCTTAAATGCCTAGAACCTGTAATCTATGGGTATTTGCCAAGGGGTTCTTGCATACATGTTTGGGAGTATCTTAACACTCAGCTAGGTGAGTTACAACTTTGTCTCGGTCTTCACTGGCTGCTTACACTTGCCTCAAAGTCAAGCAGTGGTGAGAATTTAGGACTTTCCTCAAGTTTTGGTGTTTCCTGAACATGTGGATAGCCCTAAACATGTGCATTTAGCCCCTAAGGGCATCTTATTCCTCAGCTTTTTCTTTTAAACTTTTTGATTAGTTTACAGTTTTTCCCAACTATTATTAATTGCCTCAGGCAGCCAACATTTTAATGTTTGACAAATGTCTTCCAAGGAGAATGTTTTAGCATTTGAGTGCTAAAAGTACTTGAATTTAGATTTGAGTGACACAAATAAAGACAAGCCTTTGGAATGAGATCTTCCAAGGAGCCACCAAATTGATCAAATAATGACTCTTTTTTGATCACAAGGCTTTGAGATAGAGCTCCAGCCCCATTTTGTTCCTTCTTACACTAGGAATACAGGTTATTATTTTTCATGGCCTCCACAGTGCTGAAGAGTGGGAAACGGGAAGTTAAAATGCCACAAAACTTGCTGTTCTTGCTGAGATTGTTTCATTTTTTGTTTTGTTTTTTGGCTAAATGCTCTCAAAATTACAGCAAGTACTCCCTTAGTTTCCAGAGTTTTAAGAAAGTTGATTTTGACCATTTTTGCCAGTTTTTCCCCATGGCTTTTATGGAGGGAGAACTTTGGTATTCTAGTCCTTATTCTGCCTTTTTTATTGATAACTCAATCTTGACACTTTTGAGTACTAGTCAGATATTTTGTAAAGAGTCCTTTAAGTGGGATCTGCCTGATTTTTTTTCTCTCATGATTAGACTGGAGTTATGGTTCTTGGGGAGAAATATCACAAAAGTAAAGTGCGATGTCCTGTTGGATCATGCCAAGGGGACATATTATCAGGACACCTGAGTGGCTCAGTTAAGTATCTGACTTCAACTCAGGTCATGATCACATGGTTTGTGGGTTCTAGCCCTGTGTCAGGCTCTGTGCTGACAGCTCAGAGCCTGGAGCCTGTTTCAGATTATGTGTCTCCTCTTCTCTCTGCCCTTCCCCCACTCATGCTCTATCTCTCTCTGTCTCTCAAAAATAAATAAATGTTGACAAAACTTTTTAAATAAAGGGGGACATACTATCAGAGTAACTTAGCATGTAGATGTCAACTTTGGCCACCTGGATAAGGTAGTGTTTGTCATGTTTCTCCACTGTAAGGTTATTTTCCCCCTTCTCCTTCCACACTGTACTCTGTGGAAGAAAGTCATCATGCTCAGTCCACATGGAAGTGTTATTTTCCAAGTCTTTTAGAGTAGAGTTGTTACATAAATTATTTGGAATTCTGCATGGGAGATTTGTCTATTCTTTCCCCAATCACTTATTTATTCAATCATTGATTTATATCAGTATAGACTCATGAAACTTTATTTTATATTTTAGGTTATAACTTCTTACTATTTATTTTATTGCTCAAATTTGTTCTAGCTTTGGGCATTGGATATTCTTTCAGTTGGCTCCAGTCTCCTTGTGAGAAAGATTTCTTTTTGAGAAAGATTTTTTTTAAATCATATAGTGGAACTTGATCACACTCAAACTTGATTTGATAACTATAGATAGAACTTTATATCTTTCAAATGCAAAATGGAATTTTCCTATGTTCATGTACAAATTTAAAAAATGGACTTGGCCATGAAGAAAACCTTAAAACTTTCTGACCATATTCTCTGATTATATCCCAATAACTGTGGAAATAATAATTGAAAGAGTGATTTAAAATCTTAATTACATGGAAATTAAGAAGCACTTTTTTAGAAAACCTTGAATCAGAGAGAAAAATTTTAAAAATTACTAATAAAATAAAATGACCCAATACAACAGAATTCTCTAGAGCTTTAAATGTCTTAATTTTTAAAGAAGAAAGACAAATCTATTAAAGTAACAAAATACTCATCATATAAAGCTATAAAAAATATATAAACTTAGTAACTAAGAAGGTATAAGGCTGAAACAATGGAACAGAAAAAAAGAAAAAAATAAACAAATCCAGAAAGTGGTTCCTTTGGGGGGAAAAACAACACACATAAAGCAGAAACATTAGCAAACATAAATAAGATGGGACAGAGAACAAAACTAGGCAAGATTTGGAATGAGTAAGGGGGCTATCACCATTTAAAATTTACAGAAGAGAGGTGCCTGGGTCGCTCAGGCAGTTAACCATCTAGCTCCTGATTTCAGCTCAGGTCATAATCTTATGATTTGTGGGATTGAGCCCTGCATCATCCTCTGCACTAACAGTGTGGAGCTTGCTTGAAATTCTCTTTCTCTCTCTGCTTCTTCCCCACTTTCATGTGCTTTCTCTCTCAAAATAAAAAAATAAAATAAATTTACAGAAGAATTGTTTCTGCAACTCAATGACATCCAAATTTAAGACCTAAAGGAAATAGATCATTCCTAGCAAAGTAGATATGACTAAATTTTACTAGAAATTGGAAAACATGAATAAGCTAATAACCATAGGTAAAACTAGACTTTTATTCAAGTTCTATCATTGGAAAAATGTGAACCTTCTATATATTTACTTTATAAAAACAGCATAATTTTAACACTTAATAATGATAATTCTCACATAAAATATGCTAACAGCCAATTTTGCTTATAAGTGTAGAAACATTGCTAGACTCTATTTGCTATTTTTAAAGCTTTTTTTGCATCAAAACAATAACTCTAAGTATGTATGATTTACTCCAGGAATGGAGGTCAATATTCTAATCTATCAATGTAATCCATTATAATAATACAAAAAGGAAAAGCTATATTATAGCAGTAGACACAGAAAAGATATTTAATAAAATTCAGTAGCTATTAAAATTGTGAGTAAAATAGCAATAAAAGGAATCTACTTGAATTATGGCTATATATTATGGTTCAAAGATTACCAACAGTAAAAATGAACTTAATAGCAAATAATCTGATATCACTTGATCTAACAGTGGATAAGGGATGTCGCTATGGCTAGTATTTAGTATTGAGTTTCCAAAAAATGTAACAATATAAAGCATGAAATAAAATTGAAAAGGGGAAGATGGAAAAGATAACAATGCTTTTGCTAATGGTATCTATAAATTTGGAAAACCAAAAGGTTGGGTTTTTGTGGGGGTTTTTTGTTTGTTTTTTTATAAAGCTATTGGAATTTTATTTTTGTGTTGTTTTTTTCTTTGCTTTTTGTCTTTGTTTAAATTCCAGCCAATTAACATACAGTGTAATATTAGTTCCAGGTGTACAATTTAGTGATTCAACACTATATACAGTACCAAGTGCTCATCACAACAAGTACACTCATCAATCCCCATCACCTATTTAACCCATTTCCCCCACCCATCTCCTCTCTGGTAACTATCAGTTTATTCTCTTTAGTTAAGAGTCTGTTTCTTTATTTGCCTCTCTCTTTTTTTCCCCCATGATCATTTGTTTTGTCTCTTAAATTTTACATATGAGTGAAATCATATGGTATTTGTCTTTCTCTGGCTTACTTCACTTAGCATTATACTCTCTAGCACTATCCACATGATTGGAAATGGCAAAATTTTATTCTTTTTTATGGTTGAGTATATTTCATTGTACGTGTATATGTATGTGTGTGTGTGTGTATATATATATGTATATATATNCTCACACCTTCTTTATCCATTCATCAGTCAATGGACATTTTTTTAAGTGGCTGTATATAAATAATATAAAAATGAATTAAATTATTCTTGAAATCAGCAGATAGAAATGTGAAAAATTTTTTTAATAAATAAATGACAGATAATACAGTGTTTAGAATACATTTAAAAGAAAGGAACTGGACCCATTTGAAGATAATTATAAAATCTTACTGATAATGGAAAGTCTCTCCAAGAAACTTATTACTGAATATAAAGACTTACTGTTAGTGTTGGTTTATTCCAATTGAATATAGAAACCCCATGCAATTTCAGTTAGTAATACAAATACTTTTTAAAATATGGTGAGTAATTCTAGAAAATACATAAAAGAATAAATACCTAGGAATATCCTAGAAAACCCCAAAGAATAACCATGAAGGAGAATTTGCTTTTTAGTATTTTGTCACAAAGTCACTGTATTTAAATCAATGTGATACTGGTATGAGAAGGGACAGATCAGGGAAATTAAAAATAATAATATTAAAAATTAAAAATTTTAAACATTAAAAATAAATACCAATGCTTGAGAAGTTAACATATGACGAAAATGGTAACTTCTTTGGGAAAAAGTGGGTTATTTTATCTGATACCATATCCAATGATAAACTTGCCACAGGTTAAAAATAACAAAGTTTGTCATGGACTAAGTCCATATTGGGTAACCTGCCCACACTCCACTGAAGAAAAAAATTGCAAAAGATGGATTAATACAAAAAGTAATTACCTGAAAGTGTGGGATGGTGAAGAGAAGATGACAGATTCTAGTGGGAAGTGCACATTTTCATGGAGCGGGGAAAATGAGAAGCTCCCCACATTTTTATCTGTGGCTCCACACACTGATGCACACAGCAGCTGTGGGGTTACATGTGGGAAAACTTGTCTTCTTTCAGGAACCAGGAGGTTGAAGTTGGAAACCTGTGAACACTGAAGAGAGTTGGGGGTGGTGCTGTACCCACATCTCTGACTCTCTAATTACACATGCAGAAGACTGAGAGCAGCTCAGGTAAAGACAAAAGATTTGAACTAAGACTACAGTCACTGCTCAAGGGACAGAATTTGAAGTTCAAGAACTAGGCAAAAACATTATCTGCTAAACACACTCATAAGAGGAAAATAACAGGATCCAGAATTTTCACAATTTAACATTCATAATGTCCAGGATATAATCCCAAATTATCTTACATAATTTTAAAAATGGAACATGTTCTTAAGAGAAGAAATATCACACAAGCATGACATTCAAGATGAACCAGATGCTGCAGCAAACAGACAAGGTAATTTAAATGACTATTATAATTGTCCTTGATGAAGTAAGACATATTTTCAATTAATGAAAATATTAGCATGTAAAAAGAAATCTCAGGAGAGGAAATAGAAACAGTAAAAAGGAAGGAAATAGACATTCTAGAAATGGAAAATACAACTTCTGAAGTTACAAATTTACTGGATGGACTTAAAATCCAAATGGATATGACAGAGGGAAATGTGATGAATTTGAAGATAGACTGATAAATATTATCCAAGGAGAAAGACAGAAATAGGATTGGGGGAAAAAAAACGTTTGACACATTGTTATTTTGAAATATGTTTCATGTCTCTACTTATGTTCAATCTTCCTCTCGCTTTTTGAACATATGGAATGCAGTTATAATGACTACTTTAATGTCTTTGTCTCCTAACTCTATCATCTGTGTCATTTCTGGTCAATTTGATCAACTTTTGTCCTTATCACGTTTGCATTTTTTCTACTTTTTTGCATGCTTCATAATCATGTATGTATGAAAGAAAGTGTCTTCTTTCATGCCCTTTACCCATTTAGCCTTCCCCCTTCCCACAACCCCTACAGCAACCCTATGTTCACTATATTTAAGAGTCTCTTATGTTATGTCCCCCTCCCTGTTTTTATATTATTTTTGCTTCCTTTCCCTTATGTTTATCTGTTTTGTATTTTAAATTCCTCATATGAGTGAAGTCATATGATATTTGTATTTCTCTCACTGAGTAATTTTGCTTAGCATAATACCCTCTAGTTCCATCCATGTAGTTGCAAATGACATGCTTTCATTCTTTTTGATTGCCAGGTAGTATTCCATTGTATATATACACCACATCTTCTTTATTCATTCATCCATCAATGGACATTTGGGCTCTTTCTATACTTTGGCATTGCCGATAGCGCTGCTATAAATATTGGGGTGCATGTGTCCCTTCAAAACAGCACACCTGTATCCCTTGGATAAATACCTAGTAGTGCAATTGCTGGATCATTGGGTAGTTCTATTTTTGATATTTTGAGGAACTTCCGTACTGTTTTCCAGAGTGGCTGCACCAGTTTGCATTTCCACCAGCAATGCAAAAGAGATCTTTCTCCACATCCTCACCAACATCTATTGTTGCCCGTGTTCTTAATTTTAGCCATTCTGACAAGTGTGATTGTGGTTTTAATTTGTATTTCCCTGATGATGAGTGATGCTGAGACTTTTTCAGGTGTTAGTCATCTAGATGCCTTCTTTGGAGAAGTGTCTATTCATGTCTTTTGTTCATTTTTTTTACTGGATTATTATTATTTGGGTGGGTATTGAGAATCTGTAAGTTCTTTATAGATTTTGGATACTAACCCTTTATCTGATATGTCATTTGCAAGGATCTTCTCCCATTCTGTTGGTTGCCTTTTAGTTTTCCTGATTGTTTCCTTGCTGTGCAGAGCTTTTTATTTTGATGAGGTCACAGTTATTCAGTTTTGCCTTTGTTTCCCTTGCCTCCAGAGACATGTTGAGTAAGAAATTGCTGTGGCTGAGGTCAAAGAAGTTTTTGCCTGCTTTCTCCTCTAGGGCTTTCATTATTTTGAGGGTTTTTGTGTGTGTGTGTGTGTGTGTGTGTGTGTGTGTGTGTGTGTGTGTATGGTTTAAGAAAGTGGTCCAGGTTCATTTTTCTGCATGTCACTGTCCAGTTTCCCCAGCACCACTTGCTGAAGAGATTATCTTTATTCCATTGGATATTTTTTCCTGCTTTGTCAAAGATTAGTTGACCATACGTTTGTGGGTCCATTTCTGCATTCTCTATTCTGTTCCATTGACCTGTGTCTGTTTTTGTGCCAGTACCATCCTGTCTTGATGGTTACAGCTTTGTAATATATCTGAAGTCTGAGATTGTAATGCCTCCAGCTTTGGTTTTCTTTTTCAAGATTGCTTTGGCTATTCAGGGTCTTTTCTGGTTCCCTACGAATTTTTGGATTGTTTGTTCTAGCTCTGTGAAGAATGCTGGTGTTATCTTGATAGGGGTTCCACTGAATATGTAGATTGCTTTGGGTAGTATTGACATTTTAACAATATTTGTTCTTCCAATCCATGAGCATGGAATGTTTTTCCATTTCTTTGTGTCTTCTTCAATTTATTTCAGAAGTTTTCTATAGTTTTACCTCTTTGGTTAGGTTTATTCCTAGGTATTTTATGTTTTTTTTTTTTGTTGTTGTTTTTTTGGTGCAATTGTAAGTGGGATTGAGTCCTTGATTTCTCTTTCTGTTGCTTCATTATTGGTGTATAGAAGTCAACTGACTTCTGTGCATTGATTTTATAGCCTGTGACTGCTAAATTCATGGATCAGTTTTAGCAGTTTCTTGGTGGAATTTTTGGGGTTTTGCATATAGACTATCATGTCATCTGCAGAGTGAAAGTTTGACCCTCACCTTGCCAATTTGGTTGGCTTTTATTCTTTTGTGTTTGACTGCTGAAGCTCAGACTTCCAATGCTGTTCCTTGTTGTGTTCTTGAACTTAGGGGGAAAGCTCTCAGTCTTTCCCCATTGAGGATGATATTAGTGGTGGGTATTTCATATATGGCTTTTATGATATTGAGATATGATCCTTTTATCCCTACTTTCTTGAGGGTTTTTATCCAGAAAACATGCTATATTTTGTCAAATGCTTTCTCTGCATCTATTGAGAGGATCATGTGGTTCTTGTCCTTTGTTTTATTGATGTGATGAATCACATAGATTGTTTTGCAGATATTGAATCAGCCCTGTATCCCAGGTATAAATCCTACTTGGTCATGGTGAATAATTCTTTTAATGTATTGTTGGATCCAGCTGGCTAGTATCTTGTTGAGGGTGTTTTGCATCCATGTTCATTAGAAAAATTGGTTTGTAGTTCTCTTTTTTAGTGGGGTCTTTGTCCGGTTTTGGAATCAAGGTAATGCTGGCTTCGTAAGGGATTTATCCTCAAATCAGTTTTCTATGTGTGCAAAATGGTTTAGTGTTGATCTGGCTGCATTTCAGGGATGAGAGACGCAAAAAAAAACTTCCATGCTGTTCTGCCATCTTGGATCCTTCCTTAATTCATAAGTTTTTAATGTATGCCATAGCTTTCTGAAATTTTCCTTGTTGAATAATGTACATTATTGTATTCCTATGAATACACTTGAGCTTCATTTTGGGATGCAGTTAAGTTACTTGGAAACAATTTGATCCTTTTGGGTCTGGCTTTAAGCTTTGTTAGGAGGGCACAGAGCGGTGTTTAGCCTAGGGTAAAATTTTCTCCGCTACTGGGGCAAAACTCTTCAACATTCTACCAATCTTAAATCATAAGGATTTTCCATTCTGGGTGGTCTGAACAGGCACTATTTTGGCCCTTGGTAGTCCTCAAGGACTTTCTCCCCTAATCTTTTTGGTTCTTTTCTCACATGCATGTGTGAGGAAGACTGAGACTCTCCTAATCTTCAGAGTTTTCTTTCCTTGTAGCTGTCTTCTCTTCAACACCCTACCTTGCTAATTCCAGCTGCCTTAGCATCCCTGGATCCCCACCCTTTTCAACTTAGGAAGACAATTGTACTCCATGTGAGTTACCCATCCTTGTGCTGCTGCCTAAAAATGTTCTCCAGTTCATAACTTGTACTGTAAGGTTATTTCATTTGTTTCTCATCTTTCAAGGATCAGTGTCCTTCTTTACTTGATGTCCAATGTCTTGAGAAATTTTCTTTCATATATTTTGTTCAATTTGTTAGTTGTTTCAAGCAGAAAAGGAAATCAATGTCTTCTTATTACATCTACTCTGGGCCCCATCATTAGCCATATCTTCTCAGTTCTGGGCTCTACATCTGGGATACTCCAGTATCTGAGAAGACAAAAACCCACAGGCTTTTTAAAGAAATTGACAGATTTAAAAGTTTATATAGAAAGGCAATGGGCATAAAAGGCTAAAACAATTTTGAAAAAGAAGAATCCATTTGGAAGACTTATGCTACCTGATTTCAAATTTTACTATAAATCGATAATAATCAGATTGGCATAGGGATAGTCATATAGGCCAGTGGAACAGAACAAAGGCCAGCACTAGAACCACACTTATATGGCCATATGAGTGCCAAGGCAAGTCAATGGAGATAGGATAGTCTTTTTAACAAATGTACTGGAGGGGCACATGGGTGGTTCAGTCAGTTAAGTGTCCAACTCTTAATTTTGGCTCAGGTCATGATCTCACATTTGTGGATTCAAGCCCACATTGGGCTCTGTGCTGACAGTGTGGAGCCTGCTTGGGATTCTCTCTCTCCCTCTGCCTTTGTCCCTCCCTCTTTCTGCCTCTGTCTCTTTCTCAAAATAAATAACTTTTAAAAATGTCCTGGAATAATTGTGTATTCATATGCAAAAAAAAGAACTCAACCCTTACCTAAGATTATACAAAAAATTATTCCCAGTGGATTACAGACCTAAATGTAAGAATTAACACTATAAAACTTCTGGGACACCTGGGTGGCTCAGTCAATTAAGTGTCTGACTTGTTTTCAGCTCAGGTCATGATCTCATAGTTTGTGAGTTTGAGCTCCACATCAGGCTCTGTACTGATGGTGCAGAACCTGCTTGAGATTCCCTCTCTCTCTTTCTGCCTTGTCTACTCTCCCTCCCTCTTTCTCTCTCTCTCTCTCTTTCTCAAAAACAAAAACTATAAAGCTCTGGAAGAAAGCATAGGAGAAATCTTTGTGACTTTTGGTCACACTAAGGTTTTTTAAATAGTACACAAAAAACATAAAATTTAAATTTAAAAAGTGATAAAATAGAATTCATCAGATGAAAAGCTTTTGGGTTTTAAGAGACAAAGTTAAAAAAATAAAAGCTCAAGCCAAAGATTGGGAATTTTTTTTTTTTTTTGCAAAACACACATCACACAAAAGACTTGTATCTAGAATACATAAAGAGTTCTTATAACTCAAAAATAAGAAGTCAAATATCCCAGTAAAAGGAAAGATATTTCTAAAGCAAGGACCAAATTTGTGAACAGATATTTTACAAATGAAGATATATGAATAGTCATAAGCATATGAAAAGATTCCCCACATCATTAGTTATCACAGAAATGTCAATTAAACCCCACAATGACACGCATACTAAAATGGCTAAATTAAAAAGTATTAACAATAACAAATGTCAGGGAAGATACATAACAATGGTTAAGTCTCATTCATTGCTGGTTGAAATACTAAATGGCATAGTCACTTTGAAAAACAGTCTGGTAGTATACCTAACTATATGACTTAACCATATGACCCAGAAGTTCCACCAAAACCAGAAAATAACTCTTGCAAGAAAATCTTGCAATGCAGGATCAGAGAGAACTTCTTGAGAGCAGAAACTTGGGTGTTATAAAAAAATGTTAATAACCTTGTGTGGCTAAAAAAGCAATCAAAATCAATGGATAAATAGATTGGGGGAAAATGGTGTAATGCAAATGCAGACAAGATGTAAGCTGTCCATATTATTCAGTGTTTCTCCAAACTGAGAAGAAAAATACAGCACTGTTAAATAATTGACTAAGGAAAAGTCATAGAAGAGCAAATGTAAATGGTCACAGATATATGAAAAGACGCTTAAATTCCCTGGTAACCAGGAGAATGCAAATTTAAAGACCAATGAGATAACAGTTTACATTCATTAGAAAGAGCTACACACTTAATACTCCTTGCGATTTAAAGAAAATAATACTCTCATATTCCTGGTGGAAATGTGCAGTGTTATAGCCTTTGGCAGAAGTAAATAGCAACATTTATTAAAAATAAGAACACATACATCATTTAACCTTACTAGGCTTCTCCCAAGAATGCCAATAGAAATAAAAGCAGATGTATTAAGGGGCATGGGCACTGAAGTGTTTATTGAAGCATTGTTCCTAATGGCACAAAACTAGTTAAAGTGGATGCTTGGTCAAGAAGGGACTGATTGAATACATTCTGCTGCATGTGTGCTACATTCTATTGAACAATCAGTAAAATGAGTGAATTAGATCTATAGTAGGTGACTTTATTTCACCATTTTTTGTTGAGTAAAAAATGCAAGATATATACCATTTTCTTTTTCTGTAAAGCAAAGGCTAAAATCTCACTTTACATATATTTGTATAGTATTGTGAGCATGAAGGAAAAATATGAAAGGATGCATACTAGATTTTTAAATCTTTCTACCAACATGACCCAAGTTGTATGTGTGGAAATATATGAAGGTAGCTGTGCAGCTGAGCAACAAACAAGCCAAACAACAAAGTCTGCATTTGGAAAGCATGTATATAATCAGATGTGTATTGTATTAGCCAGGATAGATTAGGTTATTCTTCAGTAGTAAACAGTCCAACATCTCAGTGCATTCATATAAAAAAAAATTTACTTCTTGCTCACACAAAGTCTGAGGTCTGGGAGACTTTCCAGAGCAATTTTCTCAACAGGTTGGCTTAAACCTCCAGGCCATTAAATTTTATGGAATCTTCCTATCAACTTGTGTTTTTATTATTGCTGCAGCTCTGGAAGAAAGAAAATGGAGAATTGTGCACCAGCAATTAAAGGTCTTTGCCTGGATTTGATGCATGTCATTTCCTTCCTCTTCTTTTTTTTCCAAATCAAGGCACATAATCATGTATAATTTCATGGAAGCATGGAAATCTTTTTCTGGAAAGGGAAGACAAATAAAAGTATTAGTGAGAAGAAATAATATCTAACTATATATACATTATAAAATTATTTGTTTATACAGGATATAGAAGCTAATTTTTTAAATTTAAATTCTAGTTAGTTAACATACAGTGCAATACTGGTTTCAGGAGTAGAATGCGGTGATTCGTCATTTACATATAACACCCAGTACTCATCACAACAAGTGCCCTTTTTAATACCCATCACCCATCTAGCCCATCTCCCCCTCACATTCCTCCATCAATTCTCAGTTTGTTCTCTATTGTGGATTATTCTCTATTGTGGATTGTCCCTTGTGTTTTGTTTCCCTTTCTTCCCTCCCAACATCCCATGTATTTATCTGTTTTTTCTCAAATCCACTTAAGAGTGAAATCATATATTTGTCTTACTCTGACTTATTTTGCTTAGCATAATACATTCTAGCACATTTGCATTGCAAATGGCAAGATTTCATTCTTTTTGATGGCTCAGTAATATTCCTCTGTGTGTGTGTGTGTGTGTGTGTGTGTGTGTGTGTGTGTGTGTATACATATCACATCTTTTTTATCCATTCATCAGCTGATGGGCATTTGGGCTATCTTCATAATGGTGATATTGTTGAGAATGGTGCTATAAACATTGAAATGCATGTACCCCTTCAAATCTATTTTTTTTGTCCTTTGGGTAAATGCCTAATAGTGCAACTGCTGGATAGTAGCGTAGTTCTATTTTTAGTAAGTAACTAAGTTTTAAGATGTCTTTGAAATGACTTTATGAGCAAGAAATTTATAAAATACAAGAAAATTGTCAATAAAAGTAAGTTTATGCATATCGTAGCAGATTAGTTAAGATTATAAATGTTGATAGGTCCCAATGATGATGAAAGTGTGGGAAAAGGAGAAATTCTCATATGTTCCTGGTGTGAGAATAAATTTGTACAGTTCTGAAATATAATCCAGCTAGATATCAAAATGTAAGTTTTGAATTATCTTTTGGTCCAGTACTATGATTTATAAGAATTCACCCTTGGGGTGCCTGGGTGGCGCTCAGAGTTGGGCTCTTGATCTTGGCTCAGGTCATGATCTCACAGTCCGGAGATTGATTCCCACATTCTCTGTGCTAAGCATGGAGTCTGCTTAAGATTCTCTCTCTCCTCCCTCTGTTCCTCCTCCACTCTCTCTCTCAAAAAAAAAAAAAAAAAAAGGAATTCACCCTTAAAAATGATCAGATGGGTGCATAGGTAAAGAAATGTTCACTGCAGCATTATTTATGATTAATAAAAGGGAAGGGGTACCTGGGTGACTCAGTCTGTTAAGGGTCAAACTTCATCTCAGGTCATCATCTTAGGGTTCATGAGTTTAAGCCCCACGTCAGGCTTTGTGCTGACAGCTCAGAGCCTGGAACCTGCTTCGATTCTGAGCCTCTTTCTCTCTCTGCCCCTCTCCCACTCCCACTGTCTTTCTATCTCTTAAAAATAATTATTTTTTTATTTCTGAGAGAGAGAGAGAGAGGCAGCATGAGCAGGGGAGGGTCAGAGAGAGAGGAAGACATAGAATCCAAAGCAAGCTCCAGGCTCTGAGCTAGCTGTCAGCACAGAGCCCAACGTGGGCCCCAAACCCAGGAACCATGAGATCATGACCAGAGCCGAAGTCAGACGCTTAACCGACTGAGCCACCCAGGCGCCCCTCTATCTCTCAGAATTTAATACACATTAAAAAAATTAAACATAAAAGGGAAAGCAGTCTAAAAATATAATTATTAGGGATGAATTAACATATGGTAAACATATAAAAGAATACTATAAGAGCCACTAAAAGAGACAGGGTTGGATTTAATTTGTTTTAATATAAAAAGTATTCCAAGAATATGTGTTGGTTATCTAATTGCCTTGTTACACACTACCCTGAAACTTCAGAGTTTAAAAAAATGATTTACTCTGCAATGATTCTGTCCATGAAATGAAGAAAGACTCAGCTGGGTGGTTTGTTACATGTTGTCAGCTGGGTCAGCTAGGATGGAATTTTCCACTTCCAAGACCACTTCTTAATTTACTGCTGCCTTGGTGAACTTTGGTTTCTTTACCTCTCAACAAGGAATCTCATCCTCCAAGCCTCCTCGGGCTTTCTCACGGCATGGCATTCCTAGGATAGTCTTAGTTTTCACAAGGTGGCCGGCCAGCTTCTAAGAAGAAAGTGGAAGTTGCCAGTCCAGTTAAGGGCTATGAACAGAACTACTATAACATGGTAGTCTTATTCAATTGATCGAAGTAGTCCAAAAGCTTGCTCAGATTCCGGGGTGCAGAAAAATAGAATTTTTTAAGAAGTTTATTTATTTTTGAGAGAGAGAGAGAGAAAACACAGTAGGGGAGGGGCAGAGAGAGAGGGAGACACAGAATCTGAAACAGGCTCCAGTCTCTGAGCTGTCAACACAGAGCCCAATGCAGGGCTCAAACTCACAAACTGTGAGATTATAACCTGGGCCAAACTTGGACTCTTAACTGACTGGGCCACTCAAACGTTCTGAGAAATAGCATTTATTAATGAGACAGTGATAAGGATACTTGCAGAAAAGCATTCAGGATGGGTATATTGCTGTAGCTATCTTTGGAAAAGAAAGTCTGCCACGGTATCATGTGATTCAGTATATCTAAATATTGATTTTTCTTTATATTTAAAAATATAGAAAAATATGAAGACAAAACAATGTTTTTCTGAGGTATAGCAATTATGAGTACACTTTGCTTCTATATTAGATTATTCAGTGTTTGATTTTTTTATAGTAAGCACAAATTATCAGCAAAATTTTTAAAAATCCCAATTTTGATATGAAAAAGAAATAGGTTGTTTAAAGTTGTTTGCTCACAGATTTTGCTGTGCTTAAAGCATGCACTTAAAAAGATGACTTTTTTTTCCCTATGGAAAATTTCAGAAGGAACTTCTACATTTAAGTTTCCATATTTGCAGATAGAGTAGGAGTGATAGCTTCTTGGCAAAATTGGATTTAAATAATAGATTTAAATAATAGAAGCCATTATTCAGGTTGAGCTTAATGCAGTTCCCACCAGCTAAAAGGTTTAGGCAATGAAATGGAACACATAAACCTTGACAGTTGCTTCATGCAAATTACGTTTTATCAAAAACTTAACAAAAATTAAAAATTAGCAGAACTAAAAATCCAAGAAAGGCTGAGGGGTTAAACGACCTTTTCAACAGTCAGAAAAAATGATCTCAGTCTTCAATGAGCATCTGTCTGGTTCCTACTCTCTATTTTCAGCATCATCATTCATGTGGCTGTGAGTTATCAGAATAACAACAAATGTGTATATTCGAAGATTTTTCATTGCCTTCAACCATCTTCTCAAACATACCCAGAAGTCATAATGCTAGAATTACACTGACACAATCATCCCCATGGAAACAGAGTCTGGTGTCATAAACATGGCATTATGACTTCTCAGCAGGAGGAGGCAGATGGAATTTTGGCACTGAATCTGTAAGATTTATTTAAAAACACAAATGTCTTAGAGAATGACATCAAGGCAGAAATAAAGGGGGCATGGAGTTGTCCCTATAATATGCATGGCTTATTTTTTGTTTTTGATGTTTTCCAAGGATTTGTTCACCTCTGGCAGGACTTCATTTTGCTTATTCTTTTTCATTGTTGTGTTTAGCACATTATGTTCTCAGCTGATTTATTAGCTGTTCATCTTGGCAGGTGTTGCATTTTCAGATGGAGAAGTTGAGGCTCAGAGAAGGGAACTGATCTCCCTGTTAGCAGATCTGTTGAAGCCAGAGCCCTTCTCCTGACTTTAATCCATGTAGTTTAGCTTCCTTTTCAATGTCTCAGTTTTACTTTGAAAGCATAATTTATACATGAGTTAGATCATTGGCTTGGCCATGCTAATGAGATTCCCTCTCAAATCAAAGTGTTTATTTATTTATTCTTTTATTAATTTTTAAAATTTAAATCCAAGTTAGTTAGCATATAGTGCAACAATGATTTCAAGAGTAGATTCCTTAATACCCCTTACCCATTTAGCCCATTCCCCCTCCCACAATCTCTCCAGTAAGCCTCTGGTTGTTCTCCATATTTAAGAGTCTCTTATGTTTCAAATCAAAGTGTTTTAAACAAGGTAAACTTTTTCTCTCTCTTCAAGCAGGTGTCAGGGACCATGAGGTCAGGGACCCAGGCAGTTTCTGTGTCATTTTTCTGCTCTCTAGTAGTTGACCTCATCTGCTAGCACAGCATGTCACACACCAGATCTTCATTCCAGGCAGAGTAAGAGAGAGCATTGCCCCACATTTTAAGAGCACAATTTGAAAACTGCACATATCACTTCTGTTTACATCTTATTGACAAGAATTTAGTCCTATAGCTGTACTTACTGTTCTATAGCTAAGTGATCAGCTAAATGAGGGTGAATTATTATAGGAAAATAGAACACATACTGGCAATGACTAATGGTGTCTTCCAGAACTTGCATTCCCTCTAAGAGAGTTGTTTTCAGGGGGCTATTGAGTAATTTCTTTTTACTTAATATGATAGCTGAATATTGGTTATGGTATTTATTTCCCTGAAGATATTTAAAATTGTTATTACTATGTTATTTGTAGAGGTCACAGAATTGACAAAGACTGAACATCAGATCTGAGATCAAGGCAAATTAATTGACTATTAGAAATGAGAAACAATGAAATCTGGCCATGTGTAGCAACGTGGATGGACCTTGAGGGTGTTATGCTGAGCGAAATAAGTCAGGCAGAGAAGGACAAATATCATATGTTTGCACGTATAGGAGGATTAGGAGGAACTTGATGGAGGAACAAGGGGGAGAAGAAGGGCAGAAATGGTGGGGGAAAGGGAGAGAAGCAAACCATGAGAGACTCTTGAATGCTGACAAAAACTGAGGACTGATGGATGTGGGGGGAGGGGGGATGGGCATGGAGGAGGACACTTGTGGGGATGAGCACTGAGTGTTATGTGGAAACTAATTTGACAATAAACTATTAAAAAAAAAAAGAAATAAAGGAAAAAAAATAAAGAAAAAAAAAGAAAGATTGTAACAACAACAAAAAAAAGAAATGTATTGGGATTGTAACAGAGACCCTGTAATTCACTAGATGTAAAAACAAATAATTTTTTTTCACCTAACAGTCCAAGATGTGTGATCAATGTTGGTGAAGCTTTGTTCTGTGCTCTATTCAAGGATTCAGGTTTATGATAGTGCTTATTTTTCAACATATGGCTTCTAAAGTCCCTCTGCTCATTGCCATTCCTGTCTCAGGAGGGGAGAAAGAACAGTTCAGGATTGGGGTTTTTTGTTTTTGTTTTTGTTTTTTTATGTGTGAGGAAGGACTCTCTATTTCTGAGAGCTTAGTCATTTGGCATCATGCGAGCTGGGAAATGTGGTTTCTAACTGAGTTGCTACATCCCATATTCAACTCCATTACTATGGAAGATGGTCACATAGATATTAATGGACAACTAGGGGGCTCTTCTCTAGGGTGCTGGAGTGACTGACTGGAATGACTGAACTCCAAGAATTTCTTTCTTTAATCCAAGTATCTTTTCACTTAAAAATGAGACAGACAGAGAGAGAGAGCATTTTTTAATATTAACTTTATTTATGTAAATTCAAGTTAGTTAACATAAAGTGTAGTCTTGGCTTCAGGTGTAGAACTCAGTGATTCATCTCTTACATATGACACCCAGTGCTCATCCCAACAAGTGCCCTCCTTAATGCCCATCACCCATTTAGCCCGTACTCCCACCATCCTCCCCTCCAACAACCCCAGTTTGTTTTTTGTATTTAAGAGTCCCTTATGGTTTGCCTCCCTGCCTATCTTATTTTTCCCTCCCATCCTTTATGTTCACCTGTTTTGTTTCTTAAATTCCACATATGAGGGAAATCATACGATATTTGTCTTTCTCTTCCTGACTTATTGCACTTAGCATAATATACTATAATTCTACCCACATTGTTGCAAATGGCAAGATGCCATTCTTTTTGATTCCCAAGTAGTATTCCATTGTGTGATGTGTGTGTGTGTGTGAGTGTGTGTGTGTATACCACATCTTCTTTATCCATGCATTGGTTGATGGATGTTTGGGCTTTTTCCATACTTTGGCTCTTGTTAATAGTACTACTATAAACATTGGGGTGCATGTGCCCCTTTGAATCAGCACTCTTATATCCTTTGGATAAATACCTAGTAGTGCAATTGCTGGGTTGTAGGGTAATTCTATTTTTAATTTTTTGAGGAACATCCATACTGTTCCCCGGAGTGACTGCACCAGTTTGCATTCCCACCAACAGTGCAAAAGGTGAGAGAGAGAAATTTTTGATCAGTTAATCTTGGGCAATATGTACAGTGTATCTATTGATAGCCACTGCGGAGGCAGGAGGAAGGATCATAGAACCTCTTTGTGTAACTGGATTACATAACTAGCAAGAGCATTCATTCAGAGTGCAGTTTGGTTAGGAGTTTCTTTCAAGGATCCTTTGTTCTAGAAAATTTCCTTCTTGTTATTTCCTCTTGAAAGAATCAATAACCCCAACCAATACAATTGCTTTTTGGTTGTTTCTTTAGTGGCATAAAGAGCTCAAAATAATCATGTGAAATTTTCAACTTTCCATTTAATGTAAACATTATTGCAGTCCCCATGTAGAAGCCTTATAACTTAACAGAGTTGAAAGTTACAGAGGTGGGAAGAAAATTTTGTATGTCCCACTCTGACCAATGGATCATAATACTTTCTGGGTCTTCAGGAATTAGAACTGACTCACAGCTGGAATCCAGTAATTTCTGAATGATCTCAGTATTTTTATTTCCTTAATGACGAGTTACCCTGGCCACTGGACCCATTTGCCATGGCAAGGAAGGAGATTTCTGGTACATAGTTGTGCTATATTCATATTCATATTCAATGTTTACTGGCTTCCCTTTATTCCAGGGACTCTAGGTCTATAAGTTGATTCAGTCCTTGGAACTAAATAATGGGCTGTGATTCTTTTCATAGTGACTCAAGTAAGTTTTCTTTGCCAGACACATAGCATGTTCAATCATACAGAACAAATAGGACTACAGAGGTGCTTATCTGTTTTGGTCCTAGACACTCCAGTAACCAATTGACTTCCATCAAATACTTCACATATTTCTCACTACTTGGACTCTGCTGCCTATTACTAGGCTCAGGTAGCAGCAATATTTAACTGCTGCCAGCCCTGTTCTGTCTCTCCTGGAAAGCATCATCCTCCTTTGAAAAAGGAAGGATCTCCTTTGAAGGGTGGCCATTCCCATCTTAGTCTCCTGCCTGCAAAAGATAGCTTTTATATCCTTTACAAATGTAAATATATTCCTATGCTAGAAATGCAAAGCTCATTGAACATTTGAAAATAAACAATGTATGATTTATTAACAGACTATAAAACAAAAAATGCCACATTAATAGATGTATAAAAATCAATTGACAGAATCTATCATCTAGTTATGATTAAAAGAAAAAAAAGAAAACCTCCTCAGCAAACTTGTAATAAAAAGAATTTTCTTAACTTGATAGAGGGCACCTACAAAAAAAACAATGTGTCATATTTAATAGTGAAAAAGTGAATACTTTCTTCCTAAAATCTCACCAATTTTATTGAATATTTGGTTGGAGGTCTTAGCCCACACGATAAGGCAAGAAAAAGAAATGAAAGACATGCAGATTGAAAAAGAAGAGGTTAACTGTTTTCCTGGCAGATGGCATGATCATTCATGCAAATAATTCTATGGAATCTACCCAAAAACCATTTGAACAAATAAGTGACTTTAGTCAAATGAAGGGTACAAGATCAATATAGAAAAACCAACTGTATTTCTACACACTTAGAATAAAAAATCAAATTAGAAATTTAAAAAATGATACCACTTATAATATCAAAATATCTGAAAAGTATTAGGGACATAATTGGCAAAGTATGTGCAAGACCTGTGCACCAAAGCTACAAAACGTCACTGACAGAAATTAATAGAATGATACATCATGTTTAGACATTGGAAGACTCAATATTATTAGGATATCATCAGTTCTTCCCAAATTGATCTATAGATTCAATTGAATCACAATAAACCCTACAGGCATTATTGTAGAAATGGACAAACTTACTTAAGTTCATGGCAAAATACAAAGAAACTGAAATAACCAAAATTATTTTGAAGCAAAAGAACAAAAAGAGAGGACTTCATTACCTGATTTCTAGACTTATTATAAAGCTTCAGGAATCAAAATGGTGATTGCTAACCTAAAGACAGATAGTGGAGAGCCTGGACTTCCACCTTCGTGAGGCTGTAAAGAGGCACCCCAACACCACTCCCAATAAGGTGGTGTCAAGGAAGGCCAAGTAGGAATGTGGCTTGCTGGCAGCTAACGATGCCTAACCCCTGTGGTATCAATGGGCCACCTGTATCTCCACTCCACCCAGAAGTTAAAAGGTACTCATTGGTGTCAAAGCACAACTAGTGGAGAGTAAGGACTTTCACTATAGCCCAGTGGTAATGATGCTGGTAATGATGCTACCCCCACCAGAGTGTCAGTGGAGATCACATAGGAAGCTGGAAGTCCCACTGCTGCTCAACAGTAACGAGGAGCCCTCAATGTACAGCTGTCAGTGGAGGCTGAATGAGGAGCCTAGACTTCTACTCCCATCTGGTAGTAACAAACTGGTGCCCTTGTTTCCCTGCCAGAAGAATATAAAAAAAAATCCACCAAAAAAACCATTTTAAATAATATCCTGTTTTATAACAAATGTGAAAAAGTCCATTTTTCAATTAAAAAGCCACTCATCATAACAGGAAGAATGGAAAAATTCCAAATTGAATGAAAATATCATCAATACATGTCAACACCAAAATGACAGAAATTTTAGAATTAATTGACAAAGATTTGAAAGCAGCCATGATAAAAATGCTTTGATGAGCAATTATGAACATGTTTGTTATAAGGGAAAAAGTAGAAAGCACCAGTAAAGAAAGAGTACCATAAAAAATTTTAAATGCAAAATTTAGAACTGAAAATTCAATAACAGAGGAAAAAAATCAGTGGATAAGATCAACAGCAGAATGGAAGGAACAAAAGAAAGACTAAATGAAGACAGAAAAATACAAAATACCCAATCTAAACAACAGATTTATATCGGTCTATATTGAGAGAAAATAGAGTGAAAACAACTGCACAGAGCTTCAGAGATCTATGGGACTATAACAAAAGATCTAACATTTGTGTCATCAGAGTCTCTGAAGGCGGGAGAAAGAGAGCATGACTGAAAAAGTGCCTAAAGAAATAATGAATGGAAATTCCCCAAATTTGGCAAGAGAGGCAAACCTGCAGATTTAACAAGCTGAACAAACTCCAAACGGGATAATCTCAAAGAAATCAATGTTAAAACACACCATAAGTAAACTGAAAACCAAAGACAAAGTCTTGAAAGTCAGAAAAATCTCACGCGTTAACCATAATTTTAAAAAAAAATTAGAATCACAGGAGATTTCTTTTTTTTTAATTTTTAATGTTTATTTCTGAGAGAGAGAGACAGACAGACAGAGTGAGCAGGGAAGGGTCAGAGAGAGAGGGAGACACAGAATCTGAAACAAGCTCCAGGCTCTGAGCTAGCTGTCAGCACAGAGCCTGACATGGGGCTCAAACCCACAAACTGTGAGATCATGACCTGTGAGATCATGACCAAAGCCAGATGCTTAACTGACTGAGCCACCCAGGTGCCCTTGACAGCAGATTTCTAAAAGAAATAATGAAGATCAGAAAAATGTGGCACAATATTTTCCAATAGCTGAAATGATCAATTCAGGTTCCTATATCCCATGAAAATATTTTTCCAGAATAAAGGGGAAATCAATATATTCTCAGATAAAGTACCTAAGAGAATTTGTTGCCTTTAGACTTATCCTAAAAGAATGAATAAAGGAAATTGTTTAAATATAAAGGGAATGATCACAATCCCAGACTTTAGCCTCTACTACAAAGCTGTAATCATCAAGACAGTATGGTATTGGCACAAAAACAGACACATAGACCAATGGAATAGAATAGAGAACTCAGAATTGGACCCACAAATGTATGGCCAACTAATCTTTGACAAAACAGGAAAGAGTGGCCAGTGGAAAAAAGACAGCCTTTTTAACAGATGGTGTTGGGAGAATTGGACAGCAACATGCAGAAGAATGAAACTAGATCATTTTCTCACACCATGCACAAAAATCAACTCAAAATGGATAAAGGACCTAAATGTGAGACAAGAAACCATCAAAACCGTAGAGGAGAAAGCAGGAAACAACCTCCTTGACCTTAGCCGCAGCAATTTCTTACTTGACACATCCCCAAAGGCAAGGGAATCAAGAGCAAAAATTAGCTCTTGGGACCTCATCAAGATAAAAAGCTTCTGCACTGCAAAGGAAGCAATCAACAAAACTAATAGGCAACTGACGGAATGGGGAAAGATAGTTGCAAATGACATATCAGAAAAAGGGCTAGTATCCAAGATCTATAAGGAACTCACCAAACTCCACACCTGAAAAACAAATAATCCAGTGTAGAAATGGGCAGAAGACATGAACAGATACTTCTCCAAAGAGGACATCCAGATATCCACCAGACACATGAAACATTGCTCAGCATCCCTCATCATCAGGGAAATGCAGATCAAAATCACACTGAGATACCACCTCACACCAGACAGAGTGGCTAAAATGAACAAATCAGGAGACTATAGATGGGGGAGGATGTAGAGAAACGGGCACCCTCCTACACTGTTGATGGGAATGTAAACTGGTGCAGCCCCTCTGGAAAACAGTGTGGAGGTTCCTCAGAAAATTAACAATAGAACTCCCCTATGACCCAGCAATAGCACTGCTAAGAATTTACCCAAGGGATACAGGAGTGCTGATGCATAGGGGCACATGTACCCCAATGTTCATAGCAGCATTCTCAACAATAGCCAAAACATGGAAAGAGCCTAAATGTCATCAACGGACGAATGGATCAAGATGTGGTTTATCTATACGATGAAATACTACATGGCAATGAGAAAGAATGGAATCTGGCCATTTGTAGCAACATGGATGGAACTTGAGGGTGTTATGCTGAGTGAAATAAGTCAGGCAGAGAAACACAGATAGCATATGTTTTCACTTATAGGTGGATTAGGAGGAACTTAATGGAGGACCATGGGAGAGGAGAAGGAGAAAAATAGTTGGGGAGAGGGAGGGAGGCAAACCATGAGAGACCCTTGAATGCTGAGAACAAACTGAGGGCTGATGGGGGTGTGGGGAAGGGGAAGGGGAGTGATGGGCATGGAGGAGGGCACTTGTGGGAATGAGCACTGGGTGTTATATGGAAACCAAGTTGACAATAAACTATGAAAGAAAAAATAAATAAATATAAAGACAACGATAAAAACAAAAATCTAGGAACATCAGGAAGGAAAAATATAGGTAGAAAAAATAGAATTTCCTCTCCTCTTGAGTTTTCAAAATGATGTTTAACTTTTGAAACAAAATTATAACACTGTCTGGTGTGGATCTAAATGTATATAAGACAAATATTTAAAATAATTGTATTACAAGTGGAGGGAGCTCAAATGAAGAAAAAGGAGGTGAGATTTCTATATGTCCTTCAAACTGGTAAAATCATGATACCAGTACACTGTGACAAATTATGTATATAAATGTAACACCTGGAGCATCCACCAAAGAAGCTATACTAAGAACTTAATACACTTATACATTTAAAATCAGTATAGGTCAATCAAAGTGGAATTATAGAACAATGTTGAAGCAACCCACAGGAAGGCAGAGAAAAGAAACTAGAAAAATAAAAAATGGAAAGAACAAACAGAAAACAAGCAAACAAAAACAATTTAAACCCTAACACATCACTAATTACATTAAATGTAAATGTTCTGAATAATCCAAATTAAATTTTAATAATCCAATTAAAAGAGATTGGCAGACTGGATAAGGATACAATGTTTACTAGAAACTCACTTCTTTTTAAAACTTTTTTCCAGTTTTATTGAGATTGACATACAACACTACGTTTAGGGGTGCAGCATAGTGACTTGACAGGAAAGTGGACTTCAAAACGATCACCACAATAAATTAATATCCATCACCTCATATAGTTACAAAAAATGTTTTTCCTTGTGATGGGTAATTTTAGGATTTATTCTTTTGACAACTTTCAAATATACCATACAGCATTGTAAACTATAGTCACCATGCTATACATTAATTCCCAGGGCTTATTTATTTTATAGCTGGAAGCTTGTACCTTTTGACCACCTTCATCCAGGTCCTTCCCTCCACCCCTCATTATGTCTGTTAACCACCAGTCTGTTCTCTGTGTCTATGCATTCAGGGTTGTTTTTTTTTTAAGATGCCAAATATAAGTAAAATCATATCTGTTTTTGTTGATTTACTCCATTTAGCATAAGGCCCTCAAGATGTTGCAATGGTGTTGCAAATGGCAGAATTTCCTTCTTTTTTGTGGCTGAATAATATATCCTTAAGGATATAGATCACATTTTCTTTACCTATTTATCTATCAGTGACTACTTAGGTTGCTTCTATATCTTGGCTAATATAAATAATGTTGCAGGGAACAGGGGGTTGCAGATAACTTTATGAGTTAGTGTTTTTGTCTCCTCCTGATATATACTAGAAGAGAAATTGCTGGATCATACGATAGTTCTATTTTTAATTTTTTGAGGAACTTCTATACTGTTTTCCATAGCGGCTGCACCAATTTACGTTTTCACCAGCAATGCATGAGGATTCCCTTTAGAAACTCACTTCTAATATAATGATATAGATAGGTTGAAAGAAAAAAGATAAAGATACATTATGTAAAAATTAGTCAAAACAAAGCTGAAGTAGCTATATTAATATCAGATAAAGTAGATTTCAGGGCAAAGAAAACTACCAGAGACAGAGAGGGATGTTATATAATTATAAAAATGTCAATTTACATGAGAACATAGCAATCCTAACTGTATATGAACCAAACAACAGAGTTTCAAAATATGTGAAGCAAAAACTGATAGCACTGAAAAGTAGAAATCCACAGTTATAGCTAGAGATTTAATACACCTCACTCAAGAAGTGCGAGAACCACTAGACGGAAAATATGTCAGCATATAGAAGAACCGAACAGCATCATCAACCACCAGGAATAAATAGATATTTATAGAAGGTTCTACCCACAACAGAAGAATTCACATTCTTTTCAAGTGCCTGTGGAACATATGCCAAGACAGATCAAATTTGAGCCATAAAACAAATCCCAAAAAATTTTTTAAAAACTGAAGTCATACAGAGTGTATGTACAACCAGAAGAGACTAGAAATCAGTAAGGGAAAGACAACAGGAAAATCTCCAGGCATTTGGCAACTAAACAATGTACTTCTAAATAATCCATTTGCCAAACAGGAAGTTCTTAAGCATATCAAAAAATACATTGAACTGAATGAAAATAAAAATATAACATATCAAAATTTGTGTAACACAGCTAAACAAGTGCCAAAATGGAAATTTGTAGCACTGTATGTATACATTAGAAAAGCAGAAAAATCTCAAACCTGTAATCTAAGCTCCCACTTTAAGAGTCTAGGGAAAAAAATAGAAAAATAAGTCCAAATCAAGTTGAAGGGAGGACAAATTAAATATATGTCAATAGAAATCCTGAAAACTGAGATGCAAAGAGAAGAAAGAATAAATAAGATGGAGCAGATTATCCTAGAACCATGCAATATTTAAAAACAGTGTAACATATGTGTATTGTCAATACTAGTAGGAGAAAAGAGAAATGACCAGAAGAAATATTTGAAACAGTAATATTTGAGAATTTTCCAAAATTAATGACAGATGTGAAACTACAGATCTGGGATACTCAGGCAGGATAAGTACTGTATCTCTCTCTCTCTCTCTCTCTATATATATATATATATATCTACCCAGGCATATCATATACAAACTACAGAAAAATAAAAACAAAGAGAAAATCTTGAAAAAGGGTAAGCCACAAAAATACTTAACCTATAGAGAAACAGGAATAAGAATTGCATTGAACTTCGGTTCAGAAGCTGTGCAAACAAGAGTGGGGTAAGATATTTAAAGTGTTGAAAGAAAAAAAGCCACCAACCTAGAGTTTTGTACAAGCAAAATTATCCTTTAAAAATGGAGGAGAAATAAACATTTTCTTAGACAACAGAAACTGAGGGAATTGTGGGAATTTGTTGCCAATAGACCTGCCTTGCAAAAAAAAAATGTTAAAAGAAGTTTTTAGAGAAAAGGAATATGATATAAATCTACATAAAGAGAGGATGAGCCATAGAAAAGGAATAAATAAAGGTAAAATAAAATCTTTTATTTTTATAATTTTTAACTGATCTGATAAGAGTTTTTCAAAACAATAATAGCAATAATGCATTTGGTGATTATAGTTATAGATAAGTGAAATAAATAACTACGATATTATAAGAGATGAGAGAGGTAATTTGGAAATCCTCTATTATAGGAGCTCCAGGGTAGCTCAGTCGGTTGAGCGTCCGACTTCGGCTCAGGTCATGATCACACAGTTTGTGGGTTCGAGCCCCGCATCGGGCTCTGTGCTTATGGCTAGCTCAGAGCTTGGAGTCTGCTTCAGATTCTGTATCTCCCTCTCTCTCTGACCCTCCCCTGCTCATGCTGTCTGTCTCTCTCTCTCTCTGAAAAATTTATTTAAAAAAAAAAGAGATACTCTGTTATAAATTATTTGCACTACCCATGAAGCAGTATAGTTTTATTTGAAAGCGGACTTAGATTAGTCAAAAGTATATCTTGCAAACTCTAGAGCAACCACTAAAATTATGTAAAAAGAAATATAATCAATATGCTAGTAGAGGAGATAAAATGGAATCATATAAAATGTTCCATTAAAACCACAAAAGGAAAAAAAATGGAAGACAGAAAATGAAAAAAGAGCAAGGGTAACAAGTAGAAAACTTATAAATATAGTAGAAATAAGTCAAAAGTATTCACAATTACTCTAAATGTGAAAGTCTAAATATACATTAAAAGATAGAGAGTTTGAGAGAGGATTGAAAACTTCCAATCTCACCTCATCACTGTCCCCCAGGCTGGAGATTAAGCTTATTACCAATGGCCAATGACTTAATCAATCATACTTACATAATGAGACCTATATTAAAATTCTTAGCTAGATGAGCATCCAGGTTGGTGATCACTCTGATATACTAAGAAGGTAGAGTGCCTGGAGACAGCATGAAAGGTCTGCACTGCACCCCAACCCCCATACCTTGCTCTGTGCATCTCTTCCGTGTGGCTGCTCCTGAGTTGTATCCTTTACAATAGAATTATAATAGTAAGTATAGTGCTTCCCTGAGTTTTATGTATCATTCTGATTCTAATTCCAATTGTCAAACCTGAGAAGGGTGGTTGGGTTATGAGAACACTTGAATTTGTAGTTTGCTGGGCAGAAATGTGAGTAGCCTAGGGACTCTGTTTGTAGATAGCTTCTGAGGTGCAGATAGTCTGGTGGGACTGAGCACTTAACTTGTGGGGTCTGTGATAACTCTGGGTGATTAGTGTCAGAGTTGAATAGAATTGTAGGTCACTCAATGGTGTCAGAAAATTGGAGAGTTGGTTATTGTTGGAAAAAGATTCAGAATGGTTTGATGTTGGCTGTAAAAGGACAACATGAAGGGTACCAACAGTGGAAGAAGCAAGAAGACAAATCAAGAACCTACTGTAGTAATCCAGGAAAGACACAGCCAGGGGCCATGATGAGATTATGTTTGGATTATGGATGTATTTTGAAGGCAAAACCAACATGATTTCCTGATGGATTAGATGTGCAATAGGAGAGAAAGAGGAGATGAGCTTGATTCAAAGTCTGATTGTGTGGAACTGTAATGTATTTCTCAATGCTTTAGCGAAGGATGGTTCCTCTGGGCCCTCTCAAAAAATATACTAAAGGATTGTGTGAGCTGGTCACACATGATAAATCTGTTGCAACACTCCCATCCTTATGTCTGTGGATTTTTTCTGCTATATTATACCAAGAAATTTCTGGCATTTATACTACGTTCAGTGCAGTCACCATTTAGTCCAATTTTACCCAACCAAGTAAGCAAACACTTAACAACCACAATTAGCTGTAGCTAACACACTGAATCCAGAGTCTCTGGTAAGAACATTCACATTGATAGATATAGCTTGAACTAAAACTTCTGCCTTCTGTGCTTAGCACCTTCAGAATCTATTTCCTACATTTCCCCCAAGTTTTTTGCTCATAAATTTGCAAATTCTGCCATCACTTTTAGTGTTTTGGCCTTCTCCTGGGTTTGACTTTGAGTTTGATCCAGTACATCTGGCGTTCAGCCTAAATACAATTGGAAGTGCTGGGTGTGGTATTTAAAGACAATTAAGATCCCTTTGTAATGTAACCACCTCAGGTGAGGTCATTATGGGCTCTTCAACTGAGGCAACATAATCTTGAGATGGAATCTGCTGCAAAAGGGGTATCAGTGGAGTTTCAGGGTTGAAAATATTCAAAGATAACTAACTCTTCCCAAATATTACAAACCCAGTTCTCAAGGTGTCATTTCCTCCCATTCAATGCCATAGCTGTCACATAAGAATTAGAAAAGAGTATGAATTTAGCAACCCACAGGGTCAGACTTTGCTTCTCAGTTTTGTTTATATCTACACTGTGGATTAGAAAAAAGGATTCTTCTGTAGTAGTTATAAAAACTGTCTTATCATTGTTTGAGCCAAAAATGTATAATGCAAAGCCTATAATTTTTCCCTTTGAGTTTTTGATAGTGAGATATATCTTGGATTCTTTGTGAGTACATGATGATGTATCCCATCAGCCATTCTGTCCACCTAAGTTCTGATGTCAATAGACTCTTGATTTCAAGTGACCTCATAACATTTACCTTTGGAGCCAAGAATCACTGAGTACAGCCTTCTAATGGTCGGTCACTAGATCTTTTCTGTCTTCAAACACAATCACATCAGTTAGCTACTTCCATATTTTCATCCCCTGGAGGACTTTGATCTTGAATCAACCACTTTTGTGGTTTACTCTAATGGTTGGGATTCTTAGTCTCACAAAACTAGTTTAAGGAAAAGACATTGATTAAGAGCTATAGGTATGTCACAGAATCATTTATAGGGCTTAATGAGCAGAACTGTGATTGTTAATTTTATGTGTTAACTTGACTGGCCATGAGGGTGCTTCTGGATAAGATTAACATCTAAATTGGTAGACTGAGTAAAGCAAATTGCCCTCCCTAATCTGAGTAGGCCTCATCCAATCAATTGAAAGCCCAAATAGAACAAAAGGCCAGAACCCCTGACCCCAAGTAAAAGAGAATTCTGATTGCTGAAAGCCTGATTGCTTTAAAACTAGAAGATTGGTTTTTTTCCTGGTTTTGGGCTCAGATAAAACATTGGGTGTTCCTAGGTCTTAATTCTGCTTGCCTTCAGAATCACATGATCAGCTCTCCTTGTTCTCAAGCTTATTGACTTGGACTGAGCTAAACTATCATCTCTCCTGGGTTTCCAGCTTATGACTTAGCCTGCAGATCTTGGGACTTGCCAGTTTTTATAATCATGTAACCAATTCTTTATTACAACTCTCTTTCTCTTCCTCTCTCTCCCTCCAACTCCCTTTTCCTCTCTCTCTCTGTATCTCTTTGTATTTGTCTCTCTGTCTCTCCCTGACTCTCTGTCTCTCTCTCTCTTTCTTTCAAGAGATCTCTTCTCTGGAGAACCCTATCTAAGACAATAATACAAAAGCCTACACTGATCTTCCAGGAATAACTCAGAAAACTAAACTGTAGAACTGACCAACCAAGGAATTGCTGCCCCTGCCCAATCAGGAAGCTACAACTAAAGCTGCAGCTTCCTCAACAATAATCCATCCCAATAAAATGAACACCCTGTTCCTTTAAACTCCATGTCCATATAAACACTGTTCTGTACTGGTTCTCAAGTGAATGCATCTAACTGTTAGAACATAGGCCATGTCTAGAACCCTAGACTGTGAGTGTAGATTTGATTTCTCAACCTCTGCAGTATAGAAAGATATGTCCTATGCAGTTGGAATGCTTGGGTCAAACCACAGTGCCCCAAAAGGCAATTGTGGGCTGTTGGAAAGAGGACTAGTCCTTGGTATTACAAAGCACAACAAATGTCCAATGTATTTACTCAATGTTTAAGTTACAAAAATAAATAATAATTCCCAAATACCTGCTCATCAGAAAAATTCAAACATGAATACTGAAGGAAGAAAAGTTTATCTTCACTTCCTATCACAACCAAATTTTACCAACCTCTTCATAGTTAACCAGTGTTTTTAACTCTTTCAAATAATTTCCTATGCATTTGTACATGTGTGTAGATACTAACTTTTCACATAAATGTTATGCTACTAAATTGTGGCAACCAGGTATGGTGACCTGCAGAGAGGGAGAGTAAATACTTTGACCATTCTTCCCCCCTCCACTGATCCATTGGAGCCTCCCATTGGCTGAGAGGACAGGGAAGCCTGTTGATGTGGGTGACATAGGTCAGCCTCCCAGCACAGAGTGCAGTGTGGAGAGGAAACCTGGAGGGGCAAAGGAGATAATCCAATCTAGAAAGACAAGGGAGAGGAGAGGAGAACATTATTTGTGAGCTTGTGTAAAGAGTAATCATGAATGGCATAGATCTCACAATCACTTGCTCCTGCTTGGTCAGGGTAGTTTGATGGGGCAGCTGCATTGCCTTCATGTTATTCTCCTGCCCTACTATTTCTGGAGGGAAGGAGTGGGAGCTTCCCTATACCTGTAGTGCTCTGTGATCTACTCCTTGCAATCATGAATCAGGTACACTATCCCTGCCCTTGCCTGAAGGCAGAGATAAGATGAATATTACCTTTTCAATGACACCCCTCAGCTGTCCACTCCACTCTCCTTGGCCACCCCTCCCTCTGTCCCAAACCAGTCCAGTCACCTGGAGGGTCATGGAAAGGCCATATTTCCCTGTGGATGGATTTAGCTGGCCTCTCATTCTTTGCCGGTTGTAAGCAGCTGGTGAGATGGATAAAATCCACCTTTATTTTCCTGACTCAGACCATAGGGATTAACACTCTGGCTGGGCTGCTATCTGGCACAGGGTGTGAGTCAGGCATTGGCATCTTTGGGTGGAACCATTTTCAAAAACAAATATGCCTCAAAACCTTCTACCCAATGTCCACAAGAGCACTAATGTCCTGAAAAGCCTCTGTCTCCTAAAAACATTCTGTGTTAATTAGGCAATAGCAGGTTTCAGTAAATCTTTGGGTGGGACTTTTTACCTTTACTCTTAATGCCTTGCAGGTCTATGTTTCAGTTATATCTTCTTGGCCAAACATAATTTTTTCTCCTTCCTTCAAAATCTAGCTGCAGCTTTCTTTATTTTTGATGACTGGCTTCCTTGGGCATACTAATTCCTACTTCTTTTCTTGTGATGGTGTATATCAAAGCCCAATCTTTTGTTGTTCCTCTTCTAAGTACACAGAGCAGTGTTGTGGGGAAAAAGTGCTGTAGAAAGACCCCCACGGGGTGTGGGAGGGTCCAAATGTGGTGTGGTCCCAGATGGTTCTGTGACTTTAGATAAATCCTTTCTCTTGTGATTGGTGGGGCCAACGGACCAAATCTGGCCCAAGATATTCTGTTTGTCCTAAAAAGTGCTGTTAAACATTGTTAAAATGCCTATACTACCCAAAGCAATCTACACATTTAATGCAATCCCTATCAAAGTACCAACAGCATTTTTCACAGAGCTGGAACAAACAATCCTAAAATTTGTATGGAACCACAAAAGTCAAATAGCCAAAGCAATCTTGAAAAAACAAAGCAAAGCAGGAGGCATCATGATTCTGGACTTCAAGTTATGTTACAAAGCTGTAGTCATCAAGACAGTGTGGTACTGGCACAAAAACAGACACACTGAACAATGGAACAGAATAGAAAAACCTGTGGTCAAATAATCTTCAACAAAGCAGGAAAAGACTATCCAATAGAACAAAAACAGTCTCTTCAACAAATGGTGTTGGGAAAACTGGACAGTGAGATGCAAAAGAATGAAACTGAACCACTTTCTTACACCATACACAAAAATAAATTCAAAACAGATGGAAGACCTAAATGTGAGAAGGGAAGCCATCAAAATCCTAGAGGAGAAAGCAGGCAGAAACCTCTTTGATGATGGCTGCAGCGACTTCTTACTAGACATGTCTCAGGAGGCAAGGGAAACAAAAGTAAAAATAAACTATGAGGACTTCATCAGTATAAAAAGTTTCTGCACAGCGAAGGAAAAAATCAACAAAACTAAAAGGCAGCTTATGGAATGGGAGAAGATTTTTGCAAATGACATATCTGATAATGGGTTAGTATTCAAAATCTATAAAGAACTTATCAAACTCAACACCCAAAAAATAAATAATCCAGTGAAGAAATGTGCAGAAGACATGAATAGATGCTTTTCCAAAGAAGAGATCCAGATGGCTAGCAGACACATGAAAAATGCTCAACATCACTCATCATTAGGGAAATACAAATCAAAACCATAATGAGTTGCTGCTTCACACCTGTCAGAATGGTTAAAATTAACAACTCAAGAAACAACAGATGTTGGTGAGGATGCAAAGAAAGGGGAACCCTTTTGCACTATTGGTGGGAATGCAAACTGGTACAGCCACTCTGGATAACAGTATGGAGTTCCTCAAATGTTAAAAATAGAACTACTCTATGATCCAGAAATTGCACTATTAGATATTTACCCAAAGGAAACAAAAATATAGATTTGAAGAGGTACATGCACCCCAATGTTTATAGAGACATTACCAACAATAGCCAAACTATAGAAAGAGCCCAAATGTCCATTGATTGATGAATGGATAAAGATGTGGGATATATACACAGTGGAATATGACTTCGCCATCAAAAGAATGAAATCTTGCCATTTGCAATAACATGGATGGAACTAGAGTGTATTATGCTAAACAAAGTAAGTCAATCAAAGAAAGACAAATATATGATTTCACTCCTTGTGGAATTTAAGAAACAAAACATATGGGAAGGGTAGGGAACAGGAAGGGAAAAAAACAAAAGACTCTTAATGATAGTGAACAAACTGAGGTTTGATGGAGGGAGGGAGGTGGGGGATGGGCTGGATGAGTGATGGGCATTAAGGAGGGAACTTGTGATGAGCACTGGGTGTTGTATGTAAGTGATGAATCACTGAATTCTACTGAAGCCAATATTACACTGTATGTTAACTAACTAGAATTTAAGTAAAATTTAAGAAGAAAAAAATTGCTTTTACTATCTATGTTTTTAAATGTGAATGTGTCCAGATCACTGTATCCCTTTCATATCTCCACCTGACCTGTTTCCTACATTTAGACTGTCTTTGTGGTCCTTTTGGGTTTGTGCTCTTGACTCCTGATTCTTGGTCATTTATTCTTGATACTTGGGGGCATGCAGAGCCTCTTGAGAATCAGTAAAAACTTTCTACTCCCTTCCTAAAATGACTCACATATCACACATAGATAAAAACTCTGTATATAATTTCAGGGTACATAGAAAAGACTCTGGATCCCCATCCATGGATATGCCCTCTCAGAAGTGCATGAAGCCCTTCACTTAAATGATCTCGAAGGCCACGTGGTGGCCTAGAGCTGGGAGATTCCTGACAATCCTCTGCTCCTCTGAGGTGGAGTGCACTCAGTCACAGTTCACAGATAGCCAGTGTGGCTGCTGTGCTGTCACAGCCCATGCAGAGCAAGCATGAGGGGAGTTGGGTTGAAGGTCCTGGTACTCCTTCCTAGAGACTCAGGAAAGGATTGACTTCTGCCAGATACTGGATGAACACTGAACATATTGCTATTGAGCTGTTTCATGTTCCTGTAAAGAAAAAAGACATTTCCTAAGGGAAAAGCGTCTTTCCAACCACATTCAGTGTCAGAAGGAGAAGATGGTTTTTCCAAGAGGCCAGAATCAGCATATGGCTGCTTACCCCTACAAGCTGTTGATTATTTTCACTAAAAATTGTCATTGTGATTAGAAGTTCTCTTGGTGGCTCCCTCCCAGAGGCAAGGCAGGGAGCTAGCTTTTATTGGAACTACCCCACACCTTCCACTGAGGGTGGATAATGAGCAACATGGAGTCAGGTACAGCAGCAAGACTTTTTGCCAAGAGATCTGAATTCTAGTTCTGCACAATCATAATGATGGCTGGTATCAGTCTACTGCTTATCTCATGTAAAACAGTCATAAGCCTATGAGATAGGTCTTTTATTCCTGTTTTACAGATGTGGATATGGAGGCTTAGAGAGGTAAGATGACTTGCCCCAGGTCACACAGTGGGTCAGGCCAATCTGACTCTGTCCTGTAAGTTCTTATCTGGGATGCTGGGAGTTGCTGGGTGTGTGAGTGGGTGAGTGACTCAGGCTCCACACCCTATGGTGAGTCATACTTGGTTGTGTAGGGAGGAGGAGGAGGGAGGCTATGATGCCAGCCAACTCCTGCAACATCTCCCCACAAACCCAGCACCATAAAACAGCAACTGAGGCTGGGAGGAGGAAGGGGTCAGTCCCCCAGTACTGCCAANGTGGCCTAACTCAGGAGTCACAGAAGGGACTTAGTAAAGAATGAGAAGCAGACACTCAATCTAGACTCTCCCTCTGAAAGTGTGAAAACCCTTGGCTCTGATTCAATAAAAGTTAAAGAGTTAAAGTTAAAGAGATCTCCAGATCTCTTCCCTGGTATTATTTCATTTTTCTCTGAAATAACCCTGGGGCATTGTACATTTCTTTCATCTGCTTTTCTGTTTGAATATTATATTTCAGACACAAAAAAAGGTAAAAGAATGCATGTCTACAATTCAAGCAGGGCGGCTGGTATTATTCCCTTTTTGCAGATGGGGAAATAGAGGCTCATAAGCTAATAATTTGACTAAACAGAGTTGCTACATACAATTTTGCAGATTTTTCACTGCATAAGGAACATAACAGAGAGGTAAATAGAGCTGAAATATCATCTATGCTAGATATTCAGGCTGTCCATGGGCTGCATCTACCTGGGAGAAGGGGCATCTTTTTCTGTTTTGCAGGAAACAGAAGTCTAGATGCAGCCTAGTGCCCAGGGTGGGGAGGTGGATCATTGGCATCCCTGGAAATACAGGGCAGGTCTCCAAACTCTTGCAGCTCACTTATCATACCCATTGTCCATGCCCTATGTCACTCTCCACCTTCAGTTATTCTCAGTTTCTGCCTACAACCTTCCCACCCTGCTTTCTAAATTCAATAGCCTTGGGGAGAGAAAGGGAAAAAGTAATGCAAAGGGAGGTCAAGAGTAAAAACAGAAATGTAATGGGCTTTAGAAAAGCATTAGTGGCTTCTGCAGTCAGGGATAGAAGGCATGCACATAGAGAAAGATGGGATTCTCTCTGAGGCTCCTCAGGAAGCAGGTGAGTGCTGCTTGCTTCTCTCTGTTGATGCCTTTGGGTTCCTGGAACCCTGCCAGATGCAGCTAAAAGGCCTTACTTTAATGCATAATTTAGTGATTCCTTTTTTACCTCCCTGTTTCTCTGGAGTAGATTTATTCACTCCATCTTGGTGAACCTTCCTTGGCATTTCTTCTGACCTGCCTAGTGCTTCCTTTAGACTAGAGTCTCCTTGGTTTTCACTTCCATTCCTTCCAGGCTTCTGCCCCCTGGACAGACAATAGTGTCCCTGGATGGTGGGATTTCCTGTGGACTCAGAGGCTCCAGAATCTGGAAGTGGGTGGGGGTACTTCCCTGATGGGTGGACAAGGGAGGATGGTGCTCAGGATGGTGCCTCTCCTAGCTCAGGTTCATTCACATCTCACATCTGAGTTGTGTGTTCTTACTTCTGCACTCCCAGAATTCATCTCCCTGTGCAGTAGCACCCAGACTCCTCAGGAAGTTTCCTCTCTCCCAGCATTTGCTGCCTTCAGTATAGACTTGTTTCAGGTTCTGTGTCCACTGGACAGAGCCTTTCTCGCCCCACCTTGGTTTGCTGGGGACTGGCCAATGGAACATGACTTCTTGGGAGCTAGACTCAGAACAAAGGACACACAGAGCAGATGATGCCCATCTCCTGGCATTGTGACACGCTCTTGTGTCCTGCCTTTCCCAAGTCTGCTGTTGCACGGATTCCACAAGTGTCCTGAAATCCTCAGCAGATTCTCTGTTTTTGTTGCTCACATCCAAGAACCCTGTCTTAGTCAGCTTGGGCTGCCATAACAAAATACCACAGACAGGGTGGTTTAAACAACACACATTTATTTCTCACAGTTCTGGAGGCTGGGAAGTCCAAGGTCAAGGAGCTGGATGATTCACTTCTTGGTGAGAGCTTTCCTCCTGGCTTACAGATGGCTGTGTACTTGCTGTGTGCTCACAAGACCTCTTCTTTGTGAAGAGGAGAGAGAGAGGGCTCTCTTGTCTCTTTCTCTTCTTCTAAGGGTGCTAATCCCATCCTGAGGGCTCCATCATTGTGACCTAATCTAAACCTAATTACCTCCAAAGACCCCCCCACCTCTTAATACCATTGCATGGTATGGGGGTAGTTAGGGCTTCACCATATGAATTTTAGGGAGACACAAACAGTCAGCTCGAAACAGACCAGGACAATCCAACCCCCAAATTTCTGGGCTTAGTATGTTATAGCAGCCCAGTAGTAAACGGTTTCTCTGCCATTTTACTGAAGACTTTATCTGAGAAAAGGGGGCTGTGAACACAGCTTCTGGATAGTGCAACCATTTATCCTACCCCTGAGTCTCTGCCCAGTGCTTTCCTTACCCCTCATGAAGAGAATATTCTTTATCCAAAACTGGCTGCCTGGAGGCAACACCTCCTTAGCTCCCACATTCTCATTTCTTAAGACAGACACCCACATACTTGTATTATAAAAGTATAGGAGGAACTCAGCAGAAGATAACAATGATAATAAGCTTAAGGAATATTTATAAGGATTAAAACTCAAATTCTCTTTGATTCTGTGGGATCAAGCCTCTGTCTGGGAATTTCCTGATTGTGTTGCCATGGGCAAATTACAGAATTGTCCATGTGCCCAGGTGGTCATCTAAAATATGGAATAATATTATCTATATCTTAGAAATTTTGTGATGGCCAATGTCAAGACAAACTTAAGGTGCTTTGTATATTTTTTCATATACAAGTGCTTCAATATGAGCTATTATATGATTGTTATTATTAGATTAATATTTGTAGTTATAGGGTCTTTTCATTTCCCCATGGTCATGAACTTTGATGATTCAGGAAAGTCCCTTTCCAGCCCTTTGGCCTTCCTTCCTGTGACTTTTGGGAGTAAAATGTTCAAGTCTTTGTCCATCCTTTGGGAACAATTGCCCACTCTTGCACTGAGTGCACCCAACTTGGCAACAAACACACAGACACACACACATACACACACAGCTCTCCATGTGAATCCATGTGTCTCTGGGTGCCCTGCACTGGGTGTAAAGTATGCTGACCTCAGGAGCTGCCCCCTACAATGAGTGTCTAATATCTTAGCCTCTCTACCTCTATGGAGAAAAGCCCATCTCTTTGGCTTCAGGCTTCTTTGTGACTTCTTGGCTTTTTCATTGACTCTTATTGAAAGTTCTTTAGCCGCCTGCTCCTGCAACCTACCTCCTCCAGGAAACGTTCTCTGAGTTGCTGACAGCACAGTGACCATTCTCCCCAGGGATGCAGCCTACTCAGAAGCCCCTCTTGTCTTCACATGCTAGGGAAGAAACTGCCTCCAGAGACTGTCACTCCTGGGGCCCACAGGGATACCATAACCTGTCAGAGGGAGAGAGAGGAAGTTCCCCAGCATCTTCCTATTGTAGTGCTGTAGGGTCCTAATGCAAACTCATAGACTCCTAGAACTCAGAATTTCAAGGAACATCAAACAATCACCTGCTTTCATTAAAGATGGACTCATATTGTTGTTGAGATCATGTGGACATCATAAGGTCGCATGACTGGAGCAAAAAGGGGACCTAGAATTGAGTCTTCCTTCTCCTGATAAGAAGCATTTGCTAGGAGAGTCATTCTCTATTCCAAGCAAGCCCATTCTCCATAAGCAGTGTGGCTTTCATTTTCTCTCTCTCTCTCACTCTCACCCTCACTTCCCCCCACACACTCACTGTGAGAGCAAGGGTCAGTCTGTCCAATATGACATCTGCAATTGGAGTATAAACAGGCTGATGGAGGGAGCCTAGAAGAGGTTGTGGGTATGGGGGATAGGGATGGGAGTTATTTCTTGACTTCCGCCCCCACAACCCAGCCCTGCTCACTGGCTGCTGAAACCTGGCTCTGCCTCTCCTTGCAGCATGGAGGGTGTCGCTCCCAGCATCCTGGTGCTTCTTTATGAAGCAGGTTAGCCTCCCATTGGCATCACTGCCTCCATGATTATAATTGGCCTGAAGATTTTGAGCCTCGGTCTATCTGTTTGATTTCTCCCTGAGTCTCACCACATACTTAGGACTTAAATAATTGACTTTAAGTGTACAAATTCACAGGTTATAGATGCTATTAGAAGAAGCCAAGCTTTTCTTGTCTCCCTAAATGCAAGGAAAGTACTTATTCAAGACCCAGGACATTTCTTGCTGATTTTTCTCCACTTAGAGTATTTATATACAGGTTGAACATTTTTCAGATGTTGGATTTTCATTCTTTTGTGAATTAAAGCAAGATGTTAACTTGGTTTGGAGTCTCTGGTGTGTATAAGGGCCACATTTTAAAGTGTTAACAGACTCTTTAATAAAAGATGAGAGAAAGCAAGTGGCAGTGAAGATGATGTTCTCCCC